>NW_022437702.1:758-11729 GCF_009761245.1 Sapajus apella
TGGAGTGCAATGGCGCGATCTCGGCTCACCGCAACCTCCGCCTCCTGGGTTCAGGCAATTCTCCTGTCTCAGCCTCCTGAGTAGCTGGGATTACAGGCACGCACCACCATGCCCAGCTAATTTTTTGTATTTTTAGTAGAGACGGGGTTTCACCATGTTGACCAGGATGGTCTCGATCTCTTGACCTCGTGATCCACCCGCCTCGGCCTCCCAAAGTGCTGGGATTACAGGCTTGAGCCACCGCACCCGGCCTTAATGCACTACTTTTAAGACAAGTAGTTTAAATGATTTTGCTGTGTTGAGAAAAATGAACCCAGGAAGCACAGTTTTATTAAAATTTGTCAGATAAAATATACTTTTACATGCTTAACACTTTTCTAAGGGAAAATATTAGTCTTAATTTTTTTCATGAGCTGGGTGATGAAGCTCTTTAACCTGAAGTTCACTATGCCTCATTTTTTCATCAGGCTTTGGGTAAGTCTTATCAAAAAAGACCCTCTAGGGATGCTGGGAGAATAAATGATGCAACTGACTTCAGGGCCTGAAAACAAAGGGACCCAATAAATATTTGCTGAATGAATCATTATTTTATTCATTATTATTGCTATAGGGAGCATACTGCACTAAAGCAAATTCCTACTAACACTTGATGCCTTGAAATTTTGAGAAAAATATAATACTCCAACTTATTATTTTTTTTTAACAATAATTCTACTCAACTTTCACGCTCAAGTTTTTGAGCGTCCCTTTAGCGTGAAAGAGACGCAGTGGCTGGAAATGACCAAGCAGTTGGAGATCTCTTTGCCGCATACCTGGGTTGCACTGTCCAGACAGCCAACTAAGTATGCAAAGGGCTTCAGGCAGGACATCGTCTCCCAGGGCTGTACAAGCCCACCCAAGCCATCTACCGGGGGCGGGGCGAAGTCCTGACCAGATGCAGGGTGAAGGACCCCGCCCGCGAGGTACGAGAAACCCGTTTCATCCCAAAGTGGGCCAGCGGGGCCTGGTCATCGCTCCGCAGCACAGAGCTGACTCAGGACGTGGGGAGGAAGGAAAGGCACCTGCCGCGGTGTCCACCCTGACACGCTCCCCAAGATGCAGGTTATCTGTGCCCTCGCCTAGAGAACACCTCCTTTCCCAACGAGAGACAGCCCCAAAGTGGACGAAGCCTCACTCCCGCCCCCGCTCCACTTCTATCAATAACACCTATTCCCTGGAGGTGCCCTGCGCTTTAGTTTGCAAAGAGCTCTGACATATGGACCCACTGCCGTGGAGAGGCAGTCCCGCAGGTGCTCACTTCATAGAGGGGAAACAGAAGCACGGCAGTGAAAAAGGTTTCTGGGGGATTTGGGAGCCGCAGGGGGGTCGGGAGGGTTCCGCAGCAGGACCCTTACTCTCACCACGAGGGTCCCCGAGCTCGCTCCGAACCACCCGCAGGAGGACACTACCCGCAGCGGCTACCGCCACCCCGGCCCCCATCCCTCCAGCGCGACCCCCAACCCAGACGCCCCGGCGCCGGCCACTTGGGCAAATACCTCTAGCCATGGTCCCACTCTGTCACCGCCTGGAATCTCCCGGGAAACCCGGCTTTCGAAAAAAGTTGCAACAACTGCAGCCAACTGCTCCGCCGGACTCCAGCTGCTCGACCGGATTGGTGCCGCCGCCCGCCTCTCCGCAGACTGCCCTTCCCGATAGGTGAACTCGGAGGGAGGCACCGCCCTACTCCCCGCCTCGTCGGCGGGGGCGGGTCCAGCAGCCTCACTTTCTACAAACGCTTTCCCGACAGGTCCCGGCGGAGGAGATGGGAGGGGGTTTAAATTTGACCGTCTCCCGGCGTTGGTTGGCTGTGGTGGAAGACACCCGAGCTGCCATTGGGGGGACCCAGACTCCTCCCCCTTCTGCTGCTGAAGCTCCGCCTCCGGAGCGTGAGTCGCCGGGTGAAGCCCTGGGCTCTGAGCCTACCGGATCTGGGACTTCCGGTTCCCTGCGGGCTTGACCGGAACCCGACATTTGACCCCTGGACCTCCCCTTATGAGCCGGGAAACCTGAGTAGGCCAGCAGTTTGGCAACTCCAGCACCCGGACCCCTCCAGCATTTTGATCCATTCATTCTCAGGTTTGAAAGGTTTAGGCCAGGCCAGGCGCGGTAGCTCACGCCTGTAATCCCAGCATTTTCGAAGGCCGAGGTGGGCAGATCACTTTAGGTCGGGGGTTCGAGACGAGAATGGCCAACATTGAAAAACCTCGTCTCTATTAAAAATACAAAACTAGCCGGCCGTGGTGGCGGGCGCCTGTAATCCCAGCTACTCGGGAGTCTAAGGCAGGAGAATCACTTGAACCTGGGAAGCGGAGGTTGCGATGAGCCGAGATCGTGCCACTGCACTCCATCCTGGGCTACAGAACGAGACTCCATCTCAAAAAAGAAAGAAGAGTTTATTGAATATTCCAGTATTCAAAACCCTCAGGAAGAAAAACAAAAAAATAAATAAACCTCAGGCAAAACTCCGACCAACTAACTGGGTTAGTGGGAAAACCTTCCAGGACCGCAAATATCCTAGTACTTCACACCCACGCATTTTACAGATGGGGCAAAAGGGGAAGTGGGTCACTTACTTGCCGCCCAAGGTCAGCCAGCAATGTAATTGCAGGGCAAACACTAAATGGCTACCTTAACCCCAAGGAAGAAAGTATGCACTGTTCCCCTCTCAGGGAGGGGCTCAGTCATTAAGTCCCAGAGAAGCAGTTGTTCAGGAGAGTCATTGCTTTGGACTCAGGGAAAGTGTCCAGTAATGCTTTTGCCTGGAGCCCCTCCCAGAAGTGTGGGACGAGATCACTCATCCATCCTCTCTTTGGTACCTGAAAAGGTTTTGGATAGCCAACCATTGCCCAAGGACCCCGCCAAAGCACCAGGAAAATAGGAAAGCAAAATAAAGTGATATATGTGAAAGCACTGGGAAAGGTAGAAAGGGATACTTTTGTCACACAGTCACTGTGTCACTTGGCACGTCACTTCAGCTCTCTGTCCTTCAACTTCCCTAGCTGTCAAATGAAGGAGCTGCTGCCATAAACTCCAACGTGCCTTACAGCTTCCATAAATACATAGGGGTGTTTGCTTTCTCCGAAATTTATGAATTCAGCATTCATTGAGCACTATGCCTGCTGCTGTTTGGGATCCCCCAAGGATATGGCTGCAAAGACACAGCTCCTTCCCTGCATTATTTAGGGAAGAAACAAGACATTATTTAAAAAACTGTTTTATTATTTTTATTTTTTTTTTAGGTTTTCCCTATTTATTTATGACAAATAGGCCACATCTGCGATTCTCTCCAGTCAAAAGTTCTTTGAGACGATGCCATCAGCCTTGGCCAATCGGAAAATGGAATCATCTGACTCACCCATCCTACGTGTGGCCCCGCAGATAGCGTTAAGTTTTAAACTGGCCGTTAAACCTATCTGTGATCTTGTCAACTTTGGCCACGTTCATCTGGATGGATGCGTGGTCCTTGGCACCGATGATGCGGTTGCTGGCGGAGCATTTCCGTGGCACGTACAGGTCCACGAACTTGCTGGCGTCGTTCTGCATCTGGAGGCCGCGCCTGCTGCCACCACACCGCTCTCGAGTAGAGAAAGGAAACGGCGTGTCACCCGGCAGAGAAGTCGGCTCATTTTATTATTTTTTTTTGAGACGGAGTTTCCCTCTTGTTACCCAGGCTGGAGTGCAATGGCGCAATCTCGGCTCACCGCAACCTCCGCCTCCTGGGTTCAGGCAATTCTCCTGCCTCAGCCTCCTGAGTCGCTGGGATTACAGGCACGCACCACCATGCCCAGCTAATTTTTTGTAGTTTTAGCAGAGACGGGGTTTCACCATGTTGACCAGGATGGTCTCGATCTCTTGACCTCGTGATCCACCCGCCTCGGCCTCCCAAAGTGCTGGGATTACAGGCTTGAGCCACCGCGCCCGGCCGGCTCATTTTATTTTTTAATTTTCTTTTTTATGTGACGGAGTTTCACTCTTTTCACAGAGGCTGGAGTGCAATGGTACAGTCTTGGCCCATTGCAACCTCGACCTCCTGGGTTCAAGCAATATCTCCTGCCTCATCCTCCCAAGTAGCTGGGATTACAGGCGCCCACTACCAGGCCCAACTAATTTTGTAATTTTGTTTATCTGCTAATAAAGACATACCTGATAATTTTGTATTTTTCGTAGAGATGGCGGGGGGGGGGGTGTTTCACCATGTTGGCCAGACTGGTCTCGAACTCCTGACCTCAGGTGACCTGCCCTCTTCAGCCTCCCAAAGGGCTGGGATTACAGGCGTCAGCCACCACGCCCAGCCTATTTTTATTTTTCTTGAGACAGGGTCTCGCTCTGTTGCCCTAGGCTGGAGTGCAGTGGTTCAATCTCAGCTCACTACAGCCTCTGCCTCCCAGGCTCAGACAGTTCTGCCTCAGCATCCTGAGTAGCTGGATTAGAGGCACCCATCACCATGCCCAGCTAGATTTTGTATTTTTAGTAGAGACAGGGTTTCACCATGTTGGCCAGGCTGGTTTCAAACTCCTAACCTCAATTGATCTGACAGCCTCAGCCTCCCAAAGTGCTGGGATTTACAGGTATGACCTACTGTGCCTGGCCCTATTTTTGTATTTTGAATAGAGATGGTGTTTCACTATGTTGGCCAGGTTGGTCTCAAACTCCTGGCATCCTGTGACCCACCCGCCTCAGCCTTCCAAAGTGCTGGGATTCTAGGCATGAGTCACCACCCCCGGACTAAAAGATTATTTTATTTTATTTATATTTTGAGACAGAGTCTCATTCTGTCCCCCAGACTAGAGTGCAGAGGAGCAAACTGGGCTCACTGCAACCTCCACCTCCTTGACTGAGGCAATTCTCCTCCCTCAGCCTCCTAAGTAGTTGGGATTACAAGCATGTGCCACCATGCCCATCTAATTTTTTTTTTTTTTTTTTTTTTTGACACAGAGTCTCTATTGTCATCCAAGCTGGAATGCAATGGCATGATCTTGGCTCACTGCAACAACCTCCGCCTCCTGGGTTCAAGCAATTCTCCTGCCTCAGCCTCCCGGGTAACTGGGATTACAGGTGCCCGCCACCACACCCAGCTAATTTTTTCTATTTTTAGTAGAGATGAGGTTTTACCACGTTGGCCAGGCTGGTCTCAAACTATTGACCTCAAACAGTCTGCCTGCCTCGGCCTCCCAATGTGTTGGGATTACAGCCATGAGCCACCGCACCCATCCAAAAGATCATTTTTATTTGTTTGTTTGTTTGCTTGCTTATTTGAGACAGAGTCTCACTCTGTTGCCCAGGTTGGACAGCAGTGGCGTGATCTTGGCTCACTGCAACCTCCACCTCCCAGGTTCAAGCAATTCTCCCGCCTCAGCCTCCCAAGTAGCTGGGAATACAGGCACCTGCTACCATGCCCAGCTAATTTTTGTATTTTTAGTAGAGATGGGATTTCACAGTGTTGGCCAGGCTGGTCTAGAACTCCTGACCTCAGGTGATCTACCCGCCTTGGCCTCCCAAAGTGCTGGGATTATAGGCGTGAACCACCTAGACCAGCCATTTTTTTTTTAAGACAGAGTTTCATTCTTGTTGCCCAGGCTGGATTGCAATGGCGTGATCTCAGCTCACTGCAACCTCTGCCTCCTGGGTTCAAGTAATTCTCCTGCCTCAGACTCCCAAGTAGCTGAGATTACAGGCATGTGTCACTACACCAGGCTAATTTGTATTTTTAGTAGAGATGGGGTTTCTCCATGTCAAGCTGCTCTCAATCTGCAAAAAAAAAAAAAAAGTGCTGTGATTATAGGTGTGAGCCATCGCATCTGGCCTATTTATTTATTTATTTATTTATTTGAGACGGAGTTTCGCTCTTGTTACCCAGGCTGGAGTGCAATGGCGCGATCTCAGCTCACCGCAACCTCCGCCTCCTGGGTTCAGGCAATTCTCCTGCCTCAGCCTCCTGAGTAGCTGGGATTACAGGCACGTGCCACCATGCCCAGCTAATTTTTTGTATTTTTAGTAGAGACGGGGTTTCACCATGTTGACCAGGATGGTCTCGATCTCTTGACCTTATGATCCACCCGCCTCGCCCTCCCAAAGTGCTGGGATTACAGGCTTGAGCCACCGCGCCCGGCTATTTATTTATTTTTTGAGACAGAGTCTCACTCTGTCGCCTAGGCTGGAGTGAAGTGGCATAATCTTGGCTCATGGGAACCTCCACTTCCTGGGTTCAAGCAATTATCCTGCCTCAGCCTCCTGAGTAGCTGGAATTACAGGTGCCCTCCACCACGCCTGGCCACTTTTTTTTTTTTTTTTTTTTTTGAGACAGGGTTTTGCTCTGTTGCCCTGGCTGGAGTGCAGTGGTGTGATCTCGGCTCACTGCAACCTCTGCCTCCTGGGTTCAAGTGATTCTCCTGCCTCCACATCCCAAGTAGCTGGGACTACAGGCACGTGCCACCAAGCCCAGCTAATTTTTTTGTATTTTTAGTAGAGATGGGGTTTCACTGTTTTACCCAGGATGGTCTCGATCTCCTGACCTCGTAATCCACTCCCTACTTTGGCCTCCTAAAATGCCGGGATTACAGGCATGAACCAGCGGGCCTGGCCCCCTAATTTTTGTATTTTTAGTAGAGATGGAGTTTTGCCATGTTGGCCAGGCTGGTCTTGAGCTCCTGACCTCAGGTGATCCACCTGCCTCAGCCTCCCAAAGTGCTGGGATTACAGGTGTGAGCCACCACGCCCAGCCCAAAAGATCATTTTAAATAGTGATTAATGCTATAAAGAAAAAAGGCAGGCCAGGTGTGGTGGCTCATGCCTATAATCCCAGCACTTTGGGAGGCCTTGACAGGTGGATTGCTTGATCTCATGAGTTTGAAACCATCTTGGACTGTACCCATGCTTCTACCCTGTTCTGTGATACCAGGGGAGTAAACCATAGTTCCCTGTTCTCAGTTATTGTTAGGTTCCTCCAATGAGAGTGGATACAAGAAGCCTGGGAGGCAGGAGGAGAGGGAACCTGTTCCTGCCTGTTTGTTATTCCTAGCCTGGTCCCCTCAGTAATCACACTTTGCCTCTGGCAGTGGCATTTGGTTCAGTCTTCAGGTTGTTTGTACATCCCAGAAACAGCCCCCTTGTGCTTCCAGGGAGGCACCAACAGCAGACCCTTCCTCGAGCTTTGAGTCCCAACTATACAGGGCTCTGGGTGGCCCAGCACCAATTTGGTCGTGCCTCCCTCTTTCTTCCTTTCCTCCCTTCCCATCTTCCCTTCCCTTCTTCCCTTCCCTCCTTCCCTTCACCCTGCCCTGCCCTCTTTCTTTCTTTCTTTCGACACAGTCTCACTCTGTCAACCAGGCAGCTGGAGTGCAGTGGTGCAATCTCAGCTTACTGCAACCTCTGCCTTCTGGGTGCAAGCGATTCTCCTGCCTCAGCCTCCTACATAGCTGGGATTACAGGCATGCACCACCACACCCGGCTAATTTTTTGTATTTTTAGTAGAGAGAGGGTTTCGCCATGCTGGCCAGGCTGGTCTCAAACTCCTGACCTCAAGTTATCTGGCTGCCTTGGCCTCTGCAAGTGGTGGGATTACAGGCGTGAGCCACCTTGCGTGGTCATGTGCCTCTTTCTCAGAGGGTTGAGAATGAGTTCTCTGGGGCTCTTCCTCCGATTTTGCTAGCTCTACTAACCACAATTTGTTTTCTTTGATTTCCAGCTTTGGAGGTGGTAGCTGCTTCCTGTAATTGTTATTTACGTTACCTCTGTGTTCCCTTTTTGCCTTTTCAGTCCTCTGTCACCTGTTTAATGAATTTCCTAAATTCTCTCTGTTTTCCTAACTGGACACTGACAGAAAGGCCCTAGTAAGACTTAGATTTTTATTCCACTCCAATGGGAAGCCACTAAATGGTTTTAAGCAAACGGTAGATTGATAGATTAGTAAATCTGTATAGTAATTTATTGCAAAGAGTACATAAATTATAAAAACTGACACTGGGCACTGTGCCTCATGCCTGTAACCCCAGCACTTTGGGAGGCCCATGCAGGCAGATCACTTGAGGTGCAAGCAAAACAAAAAATTAGCAGAGTGGGGTGGCATACACCTGTGATTCCAGCTACTTGGGATGCAGAGGCAGGAGAATCACCTGAACCCAGGAGGCAGAGGTTGCAGTGAGCTGAGGTGGCACCATTGCATTCGAGCCTGGGCAACAAGAGTGAAACTCCATCTCAAAAAATATAAATAAATAAATAAATAAGCCTGGGTGCAGTGGCCCATGCCTATAATCCTAGCACTTTGGGAGGCCTAGGCAGGCAGCTCACCTGAGGTTGGGAGTTTGAGATCAGCCTGATCAACATGGAGAAACCTGTCTCTACTAAAAATACAAAATTAGCTGGGCATGGTGGTGCATGCCTATAACCCCAGCTACTCGGGAGGCTAAGGCAGGAGAATTGCTTGAACCCAGGAGACAGAGGTTGCAGTGAGCTGAGATAATGCCATTGCACTACAGCCTGCGCAACAAGAGCGAAACTCTGTCTCAAAAAATATGGATAGGAGGTATGTAAATATATATAAATATATACAATTATCATGTTTGTTCTTTTTAAATAGAGACCAGGTTTTGCTATTTTGCCCAAGTTGGTCTTGAACTCCAGGTTTCAAGCGCTTCTCCAACCTCTGCCTCCCAAAGTGCTGGGATTACAGGCCTGAGCCACCATGTCTGGCCTAAAATTCCCCTTCTGTATATACACACATATATTAATATATTTAATATATATACACACAATATGCTGGCATGGTGGCCAGGCCTGAGCCACCATGCCTGGCCTAAAATTCCCTTTCTATATATACACAGATATATTAATATGTTTACTATACATACACACATAATATGCTGGCATGGTGGCTCACGTCTGTGATCCCACTACTTTGGGAGGCTGAGGCAGGGGAATCACTTAAGGCCAGGAGTTCGAAATCAGTCTGGCCAATGTGGTGAAACCTCATCTGTACTAAAAATACAAAAAATTAGCCAGGTGTGGTGGTGTGCACCTGTAGTCCCAGCTACTCAGGAGGCTGAGGCAGGAGAATTGCTTGAACCCGGGAGGCAGAGGTTGCAGTGAGCTGAGATCACGCCACTGCACTCCAGCCTGTGTGACAGAGCAAGACTCTGTCTCAAAAAAGTAAATAAATAAATAAATAAATAAGTGTGTGTGTGTGTGTGTGTGTGTTTATATATATGCTGGGAACTAAAGCACATGGGAGTAAAACAGTAGTGTCTGCCTCATAGGATTATTGTTAAAATGAAATGAGAGAATGACTATCAAGCATATGGGTATGTGGAATTTGAAGTGGTAGCCATTTAACAGTGAATAAAGTTGCAAAATTCATGAATCACTGCACTTTGGAGTTATTAATTCCTTTCCTGTTCTTTTCTTTGGTTTCCTCAGAAGGACAACAAAACTTGTCAATTAGTTAGCTTTTCAAGAGAGTTTCAATGGTCTGGCTTCTTGCCCTTGGAGTGCAAAGAATGAAGCAAAAGGCCAGGTGGAGTGGCTTACACCTGTAATCCCAGCATTTTGGGATCGCATGACACCAGGAACTGAGATTACACCACTGCACTCCAGCCTGAGTGACAGAGCGAGACTTCGTCTAAAAAAGTATGTATGTAAAATACAAAAAAAAAGCTGGGTGCGGTGGCTCACACCTGTAATCCCAGCGCTGCGCTTTGGGAGTCCGAGGCAGGTGGATCACGAGGTCAAGAGATCGAGACCATCCTGGTCAACATGGTGAAACCCCGTCTCCACTAAAAATACAAAAAATTAGCTGGGCATGGTGGCACGTGCCTGTAATCCCAGCTACTCAGGAGGCTGAGGCAGGAGAATTACCTGAACCCAGGAGGCGGAGGTTGCGGTGAGCTGAGATCATGCCATTGCATTCCAGCCTGGGTAACAAGAACGAAACTCCACCTCAAAAAAAAAAAAAATAAAACCACAGGAAAAAACATATATGTATATATGGCCAGGTGCAGTGGCTCATGCCTATATAATCCCAGCACTTGGAAGCAACATGGCAAAACGCCATCTCTAAATAAATATATATATATATGAGTATTAGCTAAGTGTGGTGGCACATGCCTGTGGTCCCAGCTACTTGGGAGGCTAAGGTAGGATTGCTTCAGCACAGTAGGTCAAGTCTGCAATGAGCCGTGGTCCTGCCATTGAATTTTAGCCTAGGTGACAGAGCAAAACACTGGAAAAAAAGAATGAACAAAAAAAGTTTGGTGTCATGACAGGTGCAGTGGCTCACTCTTTTAATCTCAGGACTATGGGAGGCGAAGGAGGGCAGATCACCTGAGCTCAGGAGTTCAAGACCAGCCCGGCAACATGGCGAAACCTCATCTCTACAAAAAATATGAAAAATTCGCTGGGCTGGGCATGGTGGCTCACGTCTGTAATCCCAGCACTTTGGGAGGCCAAGGTGGGTGGATTCCTTGAGGTCAGGAGTTCAAGACCAGCCTGACCAACATGGCGAAACCCTGTCTCTACTAAAAATACAAAAATTGGCCGGGCGCGGTGGCTCAAGCCTGTAATCCCAGCACTTTGGGAGGCCGAGGCGGGTGCATCACGAGGTCAAAAGATCGAGACCATCCTGGTCAACATGGTGAAACCCCGTCTCTACTAAAAATACAAAAAATGAGCTGGGCATGGTGGTGCGTGCCTGTAATCCCGGCTACTCAGGAGGCTGAGGCAGGAGAATTGCCTGAACCCAGGAGGCGGAGGTTGCGGTGAGCCGAGATCGCGCCCTTGCACTCCAGCCCCCCTAACACGAGGGAAACTTTGTCTCAAAAAAAAAAAAAAAAGAAAAAAACATTAGCCAGGTATGGTGGTGCAGCTACTTTAAGGCTGAGGTGGAAGGATGGCTTCAGCCCAGGAGGCAGAGACTGCAGTGAGTTGATATCACCATTGCAC
>NW_022437702.1:16729-28603 GCF_009761245.1 Sapajus apella
CAGAGTGAGACTCCATCTCAAAATAAAATAATAATTATAATTTAGGTATTTTAAGGCTAAGTGTGGTGGCTCACACCTGTAATCCCAATGCTTTGGGAGGCTGAAGTGGGAGGATCACTAGAGGCTGGGAGTTCAAGATCAGTCTGGGCAACATAGTGAGACTCTGCCTCCACAAAAAAATTTACAAATTTGGAAAGGTACAGTGGCTCCTGCCTGCAATCCCAGTGGTTTTGAGGCTGTGGTGGGCAGATCACTTGAGGTTGGAAGCTTGAGACCAGACTGGCCAACATGGTGAAAACCCATCTCTACTAAAAATACAAAAATTAGCCGGGTGTGGTGGCACATGCCTGTAATTCTAGCTACAGGAGAGGCTGAGGCACAAGAATTGCCTGAACCCAGGGGACAAAGGTTGAAGTGAGCTGAGATCGCACCACTGCACTCCAGCCTGGATGATGGAGTGAGACTCTGTCTCAAAAAAAAAAAAAAAAAAAAAAAAAAAAAAATTAGCTGAGCATGGTGGCAGGTACCTGTAATCCCAGCTACTCCGGAGGCTGAGACAAAAGAATCACTTGAACCCAGGAGGCGGAGGTTGCAGTGAGCTGAGATTGTGCCACTGCACTCCAGACTAGGTGACAGAGTGAGACTCAATCTAAGAAAGAAAGATTTACGAATTAGCCAGGCATGGTGGCACATGCCTATAGTCCCAGTTACTTGGGAGGCTGACGTGAAAGGATTGCTTGAGCCCCTGAGTTCAAGGCTACAGTGAGCCATTATCTCACCACTTAGTTGAGCCTGGGGGACAGAACAACACCCTGTCTCAAAAAACAAAACAAGGGCCGGGCGCGGTGGCTCAAGCCTGTAATCCCAGCACTTTGGGAGGCTGAGGCGGGTAGATCACGAGGTCAAGAGATCGAGACCATCCTGGTCAACACGGTGAAACCCCATCTCTACTAAAAATACAAAAAATTAGCTGGGCATGGTGGTGCGTGCCTGTAATCCCAGCTACTCAGGAGGCTGAGGCAGAATTGCCTGAACCCAGGAGGCGGAGGTTGCAGTGAGCTGAGATCGCACCATTGCACTCCAGCCTGGGTAACAAGAGTGAAACTCCGTCCCCAAAAAAAAAAAAAAAAGCTTAGATTTTTTAAATGGGATTTTTAAAGGCCAAGTTTATAAACAACAAGTTTAAACAACATTAACAGCAATGTTTCTATTATAAAAATATAAAAATAGTTTTCAGGTTTCTTTTTTTTTTTTTTTTAAAAGCAGAATCTTGCTCTCTTGCCTGGTAGCATGATCTCATCTCACTGCAACCTCCACCTCCTGAGGTTCAAGTGATTCTATGATCCCAGCTACTTTTGTTTTTGTTTTTTGTGTTTTTTTTGAGACAGAGTCTGGGTCTTTTGCCAGGCACCATCACGGAGTGCAGTGGCATGATCTTGGCTCACTGCAACCTCCGCCTCCTGGCTTCAAGCAATTCTGCCTCAGCCTCCCGCCAGCTACTCTTGACTCAGCCACGTGGGTAGCTGGGATCATAGGTGCATGCCACCACGCCTGGCTCATTTTTGGATTTTTAGTACGTACAGACAGGGTTTCACCATGTTGGCCAGGCTGGTCTCTAACTTTTTTTTTTGGGGGGTAGGGTCTCGAGTAGTTTGGACTACAGGTGCTATGATCATGCCACTGCACCCCAGTTCAGCCTGGGCAACAGACAACAGACAGTAGGAAAGCCTACTTTCTTGGGACAATTTGAGTTCTTATCAGTCCATGCTCAAAAAAGGTAGATAATCGGGGCCAGTAAAAATCTTTAAAGCTTAGTTTTGAAGATTTAAACCTAAGCTTTAAGCCCAGGCTTGGTGTAGTGGCGCAGTCTCGGCTCACTGCAACCTCCGCCTCCTGGGTTCAAGAGATTCTCCTGCCTCAGCCTTCTGAGTAGCTGGGATTACAGGCACCCGCCACCACACCCAGCTAAGTTTTGTATTTTTTGTAGATGGGGTTTCACTGTGTTTGGTGGCTAGGCTGGTCTCCAATTCCTGATTTCAAGCAATCTGCCCGCCACGGCCTCCCAAAGTGCTGGGATTACAGGTATGAGCCACCGTGCCCAGCCTTCCTTGCTGTTTCTTCTATGTGCTTTGCTTTGCTCTTCGCTGTCTTAGGCCCTCTGCATATGCTGTTTCCTCTTGGCAGTGCATTTCCTTCTCTTTACTTAGTTACATCTAGTTTTCACATTTCAGCTCAGTCATCATTTCCTGAAGGAAGTCTTTTCCTAAAACAAAATTTAGAGATGGGGTCTTGCTATGTCACTCAGGCTGGATTACAGTGGCTGTTCATAGTCACAATCATAGTACTTTCCAGCTTCAACCTCCTGGCCTCAAAAGATCCTCCTGCCTCAGACTCCCAACTAGCTGGAATAGCTAAGGAAACATTTGACTTTCCTGATCAAATTTCTCTATAATAGTCTCTGTTAGCTACTTTGCAGCATTATCACAATTGCAATTTTTACATTTTGTAAACTTTGGTATTAGTGCCCTCTAGACTATAAAGGCATTAATTTCAAGGGCAGGGACCCTTGCCCCACCTATTTTTCTTAAACGTGTATCCTTAACCCCCAACGCAGTGTCTGGCACATAGCACTTGCACTTGTAAACATCTGGTGATTAATGTGAGAAATGCTGTGTAAATAGCCATAGGGATGCCAACACCATGCCTCAATAAGGATTTTTCTGAATCATCTGCTTCCAGTAGTGTTTCTGTTCTGGGTGCACCCAGCAAGCCTTCTTCCTACCTCAGACCCTCAGTGTCTCAGTTCCTCAACCTTGATGGAACTGCTGTTAATTGTGTTTTCTTTTTTTTTTTTTTTTGAGACAGAGTTTCACTCTTGTCACGCAGGCTGGAGTGCAGTGGTGTGATCTCAGCTCACTACAACCTCTGCCTCCTGGGTTCAAGCAATTCTCCTGCCTCAGCAGGGATTACAGGTATCCGCCACCATGCCCGGCTAATTTTTTGTATTTTTAGTTGAGACAGGGTTTCACCATGTTGGGCAGGCTGGTTTTGAATTTCCGACTCATGATCTGCCCACTTCAGTCTCCCAAACTGTTGAGATTACAGGCGTGAGCACTGTGCCTAGCCAATTGTATTGTCTTTCAAAGATGCTTTATGAAAAAACAAAAAAAAACAAAAAAAAACAAAGATGCTTTATGTACATGCAAACAAATCATATATAGTCACTCTTCCACATTATGTGGGTTCTGTATTAGCAGATTTAACCAGCCTTGAATTACAAATATGAAAAAAAAATTAAAAAGCATTTACATTGCATTCTGTACTATAAGTAATCTAGAGATGATTTAAAGTATACAGGAGGGCTGGGTATAGTGGCTCATTTGTAATCCCAGCACTTTGGGAGGTTGAGGAAGGCAGATAGCTTGAGCTGAGGAGTTTGAGACCAGCCTGGGCAACACGGTGAAACCCCGTATTTTTTTTTTTTTTTTGAGACGGAGTTTCGCTCTTGTTACCCAGGCTGGAGTGCAATGGCGCGATCTCGGCTCACTGCAACCTCCGCCTCCTGGGTTCAGGCAATTCTCCTGCCTCAGCCTCCTGAGCAGCTGGGACTACAGGCACGCGCCACCATGCCCAGCTAATTTTTTGTATTTTTAGTAGAGACGGGGTTTCACCATGTTGACCAGGATGGTCTCGATCTCTTGACCTTGTGATCCACCCGCCTCGGCCTCCCAAAGTGCTGGGACTACAGGCTTGAGCCACCGCGCCCGGCCATAAACCCCGTGTCTATAAAAAAATAGAAAGATTAGCTGGGTGTGGTGGCAAGTATCTGCAGTCCCAGCTACTCAGGAGGCTGAGGTGGGAGAATTACCTGAGCCTGGAGATGGGGAAATTGAGGCTGTGGCGAGCTATGATTGCACCACTGCACTCCAGCCTGGGTGACAGAATGAGACCCTGTCTCAAAAAAAGAAAAAAAAGTGTACAGGAGGATATACACAGGTTGTATCCTAATACTATGCCCTTTTATATAAGGGACTTCAGCATCCTTAGATTTTGGTATCTGCTGGGGGACCCTGGAACCCTTCTCCCCACAGATGAGGGATGACCGTGTGTGTGTGTGCGTGTGTGTGTCACACACACACACTCATAGAGGTGCCTCATTCCTTTGAGCTTTTTTTAAAAAAAAGTTTACTTTTTTTTTTTTTTTTTTTTTTAAAAGACGGGGTTTCACCATGTTGGTCAGGCTGGTCTTGAACTCCCGACCTCAGGTGATCCGCCCGCCTTGGCCTCCAAAGTGCTTGGATTACAGGCGTGAGCCACCACGCCCGGCCAAAAGTTTACTTTTTTAAGACTAAGTCTTACTCTGTGCCCAGGCTGAAGTGCAGTGGCATGATATTTTGGCTCACTGCGACCTTCACTTCCCAGGTTCAAGCAGTTCTCCTGCCTCAGTCTCCCAAGTAGCTGGAACTACTGGTGCGTGTCACCATGCCTGGCTAATTAAAAAAAAAATTTTTAGTCTGGGAGCAGTGGCACACGCTTGTAATCCCAGCACTTTGAGAGGCCAAAGCAGGTGGATCACGAGGTCAGGAGATTGAGACCATCGTGGCCAACATGGTGAAACATTGTCTTTACTAAAAATACAAAAAAATAATCTGGGCAGGGTGGCGTATACCTGTAGCCCCAGCTACTCGGGAAGCTGAGGCAGGATAATTGCTTCAATCCATGAGGTGGAGATTGCAGTGAGCCGAGATCATGCCACTGCACCACAGCCTGGGTGGCAGTACAAGACTCTGTCTCAAAAAAAAAAAAAAAATTTTTTTTTTTAGATAGGGTCTTGCTCTGTCACCTAGGCTGCCAGGCTGGAGTGCAGTGGCATGATCACAGCTCACTGCAACCTCAACCTCCCAGGCAAAAGTGACCCTCCCACCTCAGTCTCCCGAGTAGCTCAGACTATAGACACACCCCATCATTTCTGGCTAATTAAAAATATATAATTCTTTGGTAGAGATTTCTCACTATATTGCCCAGGCTGGTCTTGAACTCCTGGGCTCAAGTGATCCTCCTACTCTGGCTTCACAAAGCACTGGGATTATGGGCATGAGCCACTTTGCCTGCCAACAATCTTGTATATAACATTTGTTTGCATATATGTCGTGATACATATTTCCCGAAACATAGTTTTTCACTTTGGTTCAAGGTGAAGAGATTATGCACAGATGGCAGCAAGGATCTGGCCTGGATGCTCAGCAAGCACCTTCAAAGGTGGTAGTATCTATGTCAGTTCTTACTTTCAGAATCTAATACTCATCTAGTCCTGCTGTGCAACTAGAGTCAGAGGCCAGTTGAAAACTGAACTGTGCTAACTAAGCTCTGAAGTCACTGCTGCATTAACTACAATGCCTTAGTTCTCTTTACTGCATTTTTCCACATTTCTTCCTCCTTTCATAACATACAGACTTGTGGCTGGACATGGTGGCTCATGTAATCCCAGCACTTGGGGAAGCCAAGGCAGGTGGATCGCCTGGAGTTTGAGACCAGCCTGGTCAACATGGTGAAACCCCGTTTATCGGAGCATGGTGGTGGGCACCTGTAATCCCAGCTGCTTGGGAGGTTGAGGCAGGAGAATCGCTTGCATTGGGGAGGCAGAGGTTGCAGTGAGCCAAGACTGTGCCACTGCAATCCAGCCTTGGCAATAAGAGCAAAACTTCCTCTCAAAACACACAAAAAAAACCCATATAGACTTGTAATTGATTGCTTGCTGTCATCTGCACAAAGCCATAAGCTAGTGATTTCAGTGGACAAGACAGATGAGGTCCTTGTTTTTATAGAAAAAAAAAAATATATATATATTTTTTTTTTTTTTTGAGATGAAGTCTGGCTCTGTAGCCCAGGCCGGAGTGCACTGCAACCTCCACTTCCCGGGTTCAAGCGATTCTTCTGCCTCAGCCACCAGAGAAGTTGGGACTGCAGGTGAGCGCCACCACGCCCAGCTAATTTTTGTATTTTTAGTAGAGACGGGGTTTCACCATGTTGGCCAGCGTGGTCTGGATCTCTTGACCTCAGGTGATCCGCCCCCTCGGCCTCCCAAAGTGCTGGATTACAGGCGTGAATCACTGAACCCGCCTATTTGTATTTCTAGTAGAGATAGAGTTTGGCCATGTTGGCCAGGCTGGTCTCAAACTTTTTTTTTTTTTTTTCTTGGGACGGAGTTTCGCTCTTGTTACCCAGGCTGGAGTGCAATGGCGCGATCTCGGCTCACCGCAACCTCCGCCTCCTGGGTTCAGGCAATTCTCCTGCCTCAGCCTCCTGAGTAGCTGGGATTACAGGCACGCGCCACCACGCCCAGCTGATTTTTTGCAGTTTTAGTAGAGACAGGGTTTCACCGTGTTGACCAGGATGGTCTCGATCTCTTGACCTCGTGATCCACCCGCCTCGGCCTCCCAAAGTGCTGGGATTACAGGCTTGAGCCACCGCGCCCGGCTGGACTCAAACTTCTGACCTCAACTGATCCACCCACCTCAGTCTCCCAAAGTGCTGGAATTACAGGCGTGAGCCACTGTACCCGGCTAGAAAATATATATATATATTTTTTCCTCTGAGAGGGAGTTTTGCTCTCGTTGCCCAGGCTGGAGTGCAATGGCATGATCTTGGCTCAGTGCAACCTCTGCCTCCTGGGTTCAAGCGTTTCTTCTGCTTCAGCCTTCCGAGTAGCTGGGATTACAGGCGCCCGCCACCACACCCGGCCTGATATTTTTCATTATTTTTGTCTTTATAGGTTTTTTTCTGTGAGAGGATTAAATGAAACAATGTGATTAGTAAAGCAATTAGTCAGCACTTAAAATATTTGTAAATGTATACACCAATATATAATACATATTTATGTATATATACACCAAAGTTTCCCATTCTTTCTATGACTGCTTTTTCCTCCCTTTCCCCCCATACTTTGTCTCTTGAAAAATTCACTGTAACCTCCAACTGTTCCAGGTACTTGGTTTGCTTTCAGCGCGAAGCTTGTGGGATGCGCTGCCAGTAGGGGGCAAAAATCACCCAGGCGTGCTTATTACCCAAGCAACGGAGTCAAACTGCACTTTCAGAATGACTTTACAAAAGGGTTACCAACAAGGTAATATGTTTATTGTGTTAGGTCGCTTAATAATAACTAAAAGATGAAAACGAGGAAGTGAGACGCAGTAGGGACAGCCCTACTCCTAAGTATTCATTAATTGGGAGCCCCGGTGTGCTGGGCTTGCGGGTGAGCATGAAGACAGGCGTGGGATGGCCGAGCTCACAAGCCTCAGGCTCAGATTCTGGCAGTGGACGCGCCAAGGGCTCCAGGTTACTAGCGGTTTCACTGCCAATAAAGTGATTTGAGCAAGCTTAACAAGAAATGAATATGTAAACATTTTGTTTCTAGGACTAACTAGGTGATGACGAGATTTTCCAACTGACAAAAACGCCGCTAGCTAACTTCCTGGGCCGCAGCTCCCCACCCTAACAGGTTCTGAAAATAGCTCCAGGCCCTTCCTAGCCGGAGTTTGAAAGCAGGCGCGGGGCGCATGCGCGCGGACCACCGGCCGACCTCCCGGCGGCCCCAGCACGCGGACCTTCTTCCCGACAGCCCGCGGGGGAAACAAGGGCGGGGAAACGGAATTACCGCGAGCTCTCCTTGAGAGCCGGCGGAAACAGTAATCACGTGATTCTCCTAAGCGGCCTTCGCTTTCCCCCTCCCCCTTCTCGGAAACCCGGCCCCCTCACCCCTCGCCCACCCCAGAGCCGCGGTAATGGACCGTTTGGGTTCCGGAATTCTCTTGGATCCAACAACTGGTACCGGGCCTAGGAAAGCCGGCGGAGTCCGTTTTTGGCGGCGAAGGCTGGGAGGGGTGGTCAAGATGGGGGGGAAGTCATCTTCCTTCACCTAGGAGGGAGGCAGGGCGGAGAGAGGCACAGAGGAGCGGGTGGGGAGGCGGGAGGAAGTCACGTGAGGGCGCGGCGCCTCGTCCGTCGCCCCTCCCCCGCCCCTCCCGGCAGGGCGGGGGGGTTGGGGGAGGGGCGTCAAGATGGCGGCGGGGAGGTAGGCAGAGCCGGACGCTGCTGCTGCTGCCGCCACCACCGCCGCCTCCGCTCCAGTCGCCCCTGGTTCTTCAAACTCGCACCTCCCGGGAGGAGCTGTCCTGGCGCCGGGTTCCGTGGGGAAAGTAAGTCCTTCCCTTGGCCCTTTTCTCCTTCCATGCTACCCCTCCCGGACAGCCTCCCACTCCCACCCTCCTAGGGGGGCCGTGTGGGGCCAGACGTGGGGGGGGGCAGCCACCTCGCCCCGGCTTGGGGCCTCCCTTGCCGCTCCCTGTCCCCCGCGGCCGCGCGCTCTCGGGGGCATGGTACCGACGGCACTGCCGCCGCTGCACCCGCTTCCTCCGCCCGTCAGAGCCGGGCCCTGCTGTCTTCGCTCGTGGGGCTTTCGGGCTCCTGGAGCCCCGCTGTCCCGGGCCGGACGCACCCCCTTTTGGACCGCGGGGCAGAGTCCGTGCACGCCGGCTCCGCTGGGTTCGCCCCGTTGGCTTTCGCCTCACAACCCGGGGCTGCGGGTCCCGGACCCGCGGGGAAAGTAAGATCCGGATCCTTCTTAAGTCCTGTCTCTTGCCCCAGCTTTGCTCCTGGGTCTGGGCGAGGGAGGGAGGCAAGCGACTGGGTCGTCCTTCCTAAACCTGAATCCCATATCGGCAGTTTCGTGCACTCCCCACTCTTGAGGCGGTGGGGAAGCCGCGGGGGACACGTGCAGGCTCCCTTCACGCCTCTCCGGGCGACTCGCGTAGTTCTGCCTCGGCAGGCGAGTTCACCTCCCAGACCCTAAGAATACATACGGGGGGGAATGGCAGTTAGAGATTTGCTTATTTTGAGGGCGTTTGGCGTAACGAGCATCCAGAGTTCCCCAAAGCAGTGTATGCTGGTGGTTTCCCAGAAGTGGTTTGGGGTCGGTTTAACCGCTGAGGAGATTTGGATGTTCCTAAACCCTTGTGACTGTTTCTTTCCTGACCCTGGCATCCAGCTCCTCCCCTTCCCACCCCTGCTTTGTGCTTCTGTTTGGTTAATGTTTGCGGACCACTAACTTGATCCTCGCACAGAAGCTCTTTTTATGTGCGTGCTCGGTTTACTGTGGGAGGCTTTTGTTTTGGGGAGTCGCTGATTGAGAAACGTGGGAAAAGAACGGGCGAGAAAATGAGAGACAAATAAAGCAACGTTTTTATCCGTTGAATTGCGCAGCCAATTGTAAGTGCACCCGGAAGTTTGTACTGAACACGTGTTAGGGAAGGTTAAAAACTGGTCCCCTTTGACCTTTGAAAGCTGGTTATTAGCATTTTGTGTTGAGTTAAGTATTTCATATTCTCCAGACAACCAGAATTAGATGTAGAATATGGCTTCTAAAGAGTCAGCCAGGGGGTTCCAGAGAGCTGTCAAACCCAGAGGTGCCCTAGCAAAAATTGACTTAGCACTTGCTGATAAGTCTATGAGCTGACAGTACAGAGGGATTCTATTTTCCATCATATTTTCTAGCAATCATAATTCATTTTCATAAGCCTGGGGAAAGCTATCATGGTTGCATAAAAGATAGCAGAATCTCCTACTATCTGGTGACTTTAGTAGGACATTAATTTTGCAAGCAAAGGAACATTTTCTCTCATCTTTTAAAGACGTTTCCAAAATTTTTCGGATTGGAGACGACTTTACTTTTTTTTTCTGGTTTCTGCTTTTTATCTTCCGTTCCAACTATATTTCATATAATTGTCTTTAGGATATTTATGTTATTTTTTAATTTTTGAGACAAGGACCTGCTCTGTTGCTCAAGCTGGAGTGCAGTGAACGTGATCATAGCTCACTACAGCTTGAACTCCTGGGCTCAAGCATTCCTCCCACTTCAGCTCCGGAGTAGCTGGGACTACAGGTGTGTACCACTACAGCGGCTAATTTTTTTATTTTTATTTTTTGTAGAGAGGCTGGGGTCTCACCATGTTACCAGGCAGGTACTGGCCTTAAATGATCCTCTGGCCTCCGCCCCCCAAAGTGCTTGGATTACAGGCATGAGCCACTGTACCTGGCCCCATCAAAATCTTTTTTATTTTATTATTTTTATTTTTTTGAGACTGAGTCTCGCTCCATTGCCCAGGCTCCCTTGCCGAGTGCAGTGGCACATACGGCTCACTGCAACCTCTGCCTCCCGGGTTCAAGCAATTCTCCTGCCTCAGTCTCCTTAGTAGCTGGGATTACAGGTGTGCACCACCACACCCAGCTCATTTTTTAGTATATTTGGTGGACACAGGGTTTCACCACGTTGGCCAGACTGGTCTCACTGCTGACCTCAAGTGATCTGCTCACCTCGGTTTCCCAGAGTGCTGGGATTACAAGCGAAGCCACCATGCCTGGTCCCCCACCTTCAGAATCTTAAATAAAACTTCACTTTAGTTGCTGAAGGGGAGGGACTGAGTTAGTGGCCTACTATTCATTCATTCATTCATTCATTCATTGAATGCTGTTATATGTCAGGCAATTTTGTATGTTTTAAGTGCCCTGCTCAAAATACTATTTAGGGGCAGCATGCAGATTCGTTTTATGGTTTAAAGAGTGGTTTGCCTCCACCAGGTGTGGTGGCTCAAGTCTGTAATCCAGCACTTTGGGAGGCCGAGGTGCATGGATCACTATGTCAGGAGTTCCAGACCATCCTGGCTAACACGGTGAAACCTTGTCTGTACTAAAAATAGAAAAAATTAGCCGGATCTCGTGGCATGTGCCTGTAATCTCAGTTACTCCAGAGGCTGAGGCAGGAGAATCACTTGAACCTGGGAGGCGGAGGTTGCAGTGAGCTGACATGGTGCCACTGTACCCCAGCCTGGATGACAGAGTGAGACTCCATCTCAAACAAAAGTGGCTTGTCTCAAGGAGTTTAGCTACAGATATGTTTGGGCATTTCTTAGCATCTAAATTGAGCTTAGATTTGTTACTGGCCACCTGTGAAGATGGAGAACACTTAGGTCTGGTCTTACTGAGTAACCTCACATTCCATGCGGCTCTGTGAGTTCACATGCTTTGCCTGTCAAAAGCTGGCGTAAAGATACTTTTTTTGTCTTTTTTGAGATGATGTTTTGGTCTTGTCGCCCAGACTGGAGTGCAATGGTGCAATCTTGGCTCACTGTACGCTTTGCCTCCCAGGTTCAAGAGTTTCTCCTTCCTCAGCCTCCTTAGTAGCTCCTCAGCCTCCTTAGTAGCTGGGATTACAGGTGCCCGCCACCATGCCCAGCTAATTTTTTTGAATCTTTAGTAGAGAGGGGTTTCACTATGTTGGCTAGGCTGGTCTCGAACTCCTGACCTCACGTGATCCCCCCTGCTTCGGCCTCCCAAAGTGCTAGGATTACAGGCGTAAACCACCATGCCTGTCCAAAGATAATTTTTAAGAGGAATTACTTTTGTGTTGAATACCAGTTAATAGCTATCTAAAATGATGCAATCCTAAAGTTTTTGCAGTTCTTTTTGTTTTTGTATGCTAATTGACAGATCCAGTTTGCTGTGGCTTGAACTCATGAAGTATTAAGACAATCTTAGGAATACCACTGAAATTACATTAAAAGAAAATAAGATACAGGCGGGGCGCAGTGGCTCACACTGTAATCCCAGCACTTTGGGAGGCTGAGGTGGGCAGATAACGAAGTCTTGAGATCAAGACCATCCTGGCGAACAGGGTGAAACCCTGTCTCTCTAAAAATGCAAAAAAAAAAAAAAAAAAAATAGCTGGGCATGGTGGCATGAATCTGTAGTCCAAGATAGTCAGGAGGCTGAGGCAGGAGAATTGCTTGAACCTGGGAGGTGGAGGTTACAGTGAGCCAATAT
>NW_022437703.1:0-11252 GCF_009761245.1 Sapajus apella
CTGGAGCCCGGTCCCGGACCCCCGAGCGGGCAGCGGCCCGCTGGGTCAGGCTGAACGTGGGAGGCACCTACTTCGTGACCACCCGTCAGACCTTAGGCCGGGAGCCCGTCTTTCCTCCGCCGCCTCTGCTGCCAGGAGGACCCGGAGCTGGACTCAGACAAGGGTGAGACGGGGCATCTCTGACTGACAGGGACCCCACCTACTTTGGTCCTGTCCTAAAGGACTTCCGCCATGGGAAACTCATCATTACTAAGGAGTTGGCAGAAGAAGGCGTGCTGGAGGAAGCGGAGTTTTCCAACATCGCGTCCCTCGTACGCTGGTTAAGGAAAGGATACGGGACAATGGAACAGAGCTTCACAAGTACTGCGTTTGGGACTGTTAAGGGGGGGATGCCTCAAGTGGCCCTCTGTTGTTGTCCGTGATTTGAAAAGGATGCCTTTCCCCTTAGAGCTGGAGGTCTGTGTGGAGCACTGTCTGTTCACAATGCAGGGAATGCACACTCAGCCAAACTGCACAGCAGAAAACAGGAAAGAAGAAGCAACACAGAAAACGGAATGGGCCTATGTCCCAGTAGAATGAGAAGATTGTGGCTGCTCACCACATGGCAGGGCGAGGCGCCCAGGGCACTTAAGGTCCACACCCTATTCTCTCTGACCGAGCAGGTCTCCCTCCTAAATACTGTAGAGGTCTTGGTTCCACCTGTTGGCCACTCTCTGTGGAGACAAGCCTTTAGCACGTAATCCAGTCACATACAGCTCCTACTTTGCAGGCTCAACTGATTCTCCCACCACAGCCTCCGGAGTAGTTGGGACTACAGGTGCAAGCCACCATGCATGGCTAATTTTTTGTATTTTTGGTAGAGAGGAGGTTTCGCTTTGTTGACCAGACTGGTCTCAAACTCCTGGACTCAAGCAGACCACATGCCTTGTCCTTCCAAGATACTGGGATTACAGGTGTGAGCTGTTCCTGGCCTTGATTTTTATATTAACTCACATATAGTAACAAGAGTGAAAGGGAATTTGCCCACCTAGTTAGAGGAATGGTGTTAGGGCATGCCTATTTTACATCTTGCCATTCATCATGTGTTTGAATGGCCATAATAGCTTCTGTTAGGTCCTTGGGATTCTATAAGTAATTGAAAGTCCTTGCCTTCAAGAAGCTTGAAGTCTAGCCAGAAAAATAGACCCTCTCTTTCATGCATTTAAACTTTGTTTTAAGAAACCGCAACTTTGGAATTAAGAGGTCTTGGGAAAATTAGAAAAAAGAAAGAAAGAAAGAAACTGCAGCTACAGACTTAACAGTAAGAGAGGGCAGAGTCTTACTCTGCCGTGACTACCTGTCTTGTAGCATAATTGCCTCTTATTCTATCAGATACTGGTGGTAGATGCCTTAGGTGTAATCTATTGCAGCACAGAATTTTCCTGCCATTAAGAAGGGTGTACATTTCTTTAATTTTTTTTTCTTTTCTTTTTTTTTGAGACAAAGTCTCAGTCTGTCACCCAGGCTGGAGTGCATAGAGATGGAGTTTCACTGTATTGGCTAGGCTGGTCTTAAACTCCTTGAACTCAAGTGATCCACCCACCTGGGCCTCCCGAAGTGCTGGAATTACAGTCATGAGCCACCATGTCTGGCATAAGTTTCTTTTTAAAAGTAAAAAATAATGCCTATTCTTTTTGTGTTAGACTTCATGTTTTGAAGTTTTCTGGCTCTAGGCCAGGTGTGGTGGCTCACACCTGTAATCCCAGCACTCTGAGAGGCTAAGGCAAGTGGATCACTTGAGGTCAGAAGTTCAAGACCAGCCGGCCAACATGGTGAAACCTCATCTCTACCAAAAATTGGCCAGATGTGGTACTGGACACCTGAAATTCCAGCTACTCCGGAGGCTGAAGCAGGAGAACCACTTGAACCAAGATAGCGGAGGTTGCAGTGAACTGAGATGGCACCACTGTTCTCCAGCCTGGGCAACACTGTGAGACTCCATCTCAAAAAAACAAAAGTTTTCTGGCTCTAAATGGAATATCTGAATGAGTAACTGACACTAATGATGAAAAATTAACTCACTTATCCACTTTCTCCAGCAATTTGCAAAGGTGAAGAGAAGGGCTTATTTACTTAGTTTTCTTTCATCTGGCTTACAGCCGAAAGGCTCCTTTTTGATGTTCAAAGGTGGCGTTGTAGTTGGTTTGCAGATTATTACTTGAAATGTGATCCACTGTCACCAGTCTCTTTGGTATCTTACATTTATGTGGTATTTTTTCTATTGTAGATATTTAATAGTTTAGACATTTTGGTAATCTAGTCTTATCTTCAATTTTCCACCTTCTAAAAAATGACTGCTTACTATAAATTTTGATGATACCATGAATTTTGTAATTCAAATTCAAATTGTGGTACCTGAACATTCTCCCTTCTTCGTCATCAACTAATTCCTAGAGAGCATTATAAGATTTCTATTTGATGATCACAATTAAATTAATTCATCTTGTAAAAAAAAAATTAAGTATCATTCAGGTTGGAGAAGTTTCTACCAGGATATGTTTATATCTACTAAGCAAATGTATGCTGTGTAAAGACAACATCATGTTAAAGACATCCGGATGCTGTAAAAACAAGACAAGAACCAGATGGATATTAAGCCCCCAACACGTACTTTATCCTTCCTTCCTTCATCCTTTTTCATCTGTGGGGGAAAAAAATAAGGTCTTGCCTTTGGTGTTTATATTTCCATAACCTTTTAATTCTGTTTTTCATTTGAGCTGACTTGTAGCCACTTCAGACTATCAATGGAATCTTATGTTGAGCCTTTCTCTGGCTTTCCTTCCTCCACTATCTTTCCAACTTTAGACATCATCCCCTCTCCCTCCAGTGTGTTCTCTCTGCCCCACACCAATCCTAGATATCCCCTTTTTACCCACTTTTTCTCCCCCACCTCTCCTCACCCTCACCCCCTCCCCAGAGGCACTAGTCATGCTGCAAATGCTAAGAAGTGCCATTTTAATTTTCTCTACTGTGCGCGTGTGCTCAAGTCTTTCGCTCTCACGTGGGTGTACATGTGCGTGAGCATGTCTGTGTCTCTCTCTAAGGCATGCCAAGGGAATGGTCCATGTGTATATAGACTCACTGTGCTGTAGATACTGTCCTGCATTGTAATTGTGAGATGCGGCTGTAACAAGTTGCTGGGTGAGATGGTGGGGAAGAAGGCAAGGAGCAGAGTCCTCACCCCATCCATGGCTGTCACATGGCATCAGTGTATATTCAAACCAAGCTGTGCCCCTTCCAAGGGCAGGACCCCACACTCCTCCTAGTCCCATCATCAGAACTGAGTGGGGAGTCACTCAGAATATCGCTGTAAATGAAAGTGCCTGCTATCGATGGGGTGATCAAACAGTATAAGGAATTATAACATGAACGAGGTGAACTAGGAGAGAACATTTTAGATTCTGCTCTCATTTCGTGGGTCTGAGGGATTCATATATTTCCTGGCTTTTAACAGGGTGGGCTCTGCTCTGCTGCAAAAATGAGCAGCATGTGTTGAGTAAATCCCCAGAAACAGGAATGTCTCCAAGTGTCAACTCTCAGTAAAAGAATGATAAACCACTTGGAGATCCTAAGATTAAACCTCCTCCCTAATCTTCAAATAACACTGCATTTGTCCCATGAATTCCCCTGAGCGAGATTGTTTCCTATTTCAGATAAAATACAGTAAAAGTGAGCAAGGCAGAAAAAGTCAACAGATGCCCAGGCTCCTACTGTATTCTGGAGATACTGTCAGAGCTCTAATACAGAGCATTGGCCGTAATGAAAAGCAGTTCACTCCTCGTGTTCCTCTGCAGCTGTTTTTCCCAGTGTTATAGGTTAATATTTTCTTTGGTTGCCCACATGATCCCCGTTCTGTTTCACCGATGGTGTTTGCAGCACCACTCCTCATGGTAGTCCAGTCATCCTATGCCAGGCTGCTAAGAATTGCATTATATTCACCTTCCCTGCTCTATTTAAATTTACATCTATAAGAGCCACCTTGACATTAACACTGAAATGTGATCTAGGTCCTTGACCAAAATTGCTGGGCAACTTGTAATAAATATAGACAGAAATTTTATGAGTACCACAAAGCTTGATGTTACCACATCACCAGGATTTCTTAGGAAATGTCTTGCAGAAAAAGCTGGCTCTCTGCATGTAGATATCTTTGTTAGAAAACCAACCATTGCTCTCACTTACACAATAGGAGGCATTGGAAGTGGTTCAGTTCATGAAAGGACAGAGGATTATTTAGAGATTATATTGAAATGTAAACTTGCAGAGCCAAATATGGTACGTCATTAAGTTGGAACCTTGTAAATAGCTGTTACACTATATAAAATGAGAAACTTTGGTACTGGAAAAAAATGAAGGAAGGAAGGAAGGAAGGGAGGGAGGGAGGGAGAGGAGGGAGGGAGGGAGAGGAGGGAGGGAAGGAGAAAGATCTGAGTAGCATTGTTAATTTCTTCTAAGGGATTACATTGTTTGTTTTAGAAGCTTATCACAGCCTTCTTTCATGATTTTGCAGTTTAGACTTGAAACAGAAGGAAAAATTCAGCTTGGGGATGGTTAAGAGTGTTTATAGCAGATTCTGACATTGGGGAGAAAACAAATTCTCATCCAAGAAGGTAGCTAGCAAAATATAGGGAAAATGAGCCATAGTCCTATGAAGCATCAATTTATTGACAATCAGGGCTTTCTCTTAACAGTTTGGTCTTCTTAGTTCAAGAATAAAAGGTTATCATCTTTAATAATAAGCATTCATCATAAATTGAAGAGGCAGTCACGTTTAAGTGTGTGACTTTAGAAAAGTATACTCTAATTTAAAGATATACAGGAAGAGAAAAGTAGAAGGAGTTACATTGGATGTTGTTAAAAGTTGGATGTTAGTATTAGTTTCTGGAACATATCCTCATGGCATGTCACAGGCTTTAATTATATACCTGGCTTTCTTGTTGTCTCCACTTTATCATAAGGACAAGGTCTTGGTTTAGTGGGAGGAACTTCTCCATCGAAATAAATGTCTTTGCCATGTCAGCGCTATTTGTTCACTCGGTTTTAATATAATTGACCATATATTACACATAATTAAACTTATATTTAAATGTGGTGTTTGCCTCTATCTCTAGCAGGATCTGGGAATTTTAAAAATTTGCTTCTGGCTCCTGTTTCAGAGAAAACATTGGCCCCAAAAATCTCATAGGGTAGAAAATATTCTCTAAGCAGTGTGAACAATGAAGGAAAATGTAGTTAAGAGAAAGGTCAGGGAAAGGTAGAGCCAGAGGACTGACACCAAGAATTCATTGAGTCTCAACATAAGACTTCTTGGCATTTAGTTAATCATATTGGACTAAATTCTTTCAAGAATCTTGTCCCTTGGTAATCAAAGCTTGAAACCCTGCACTGAAAAACACCAACTGGTTGGAAATAATATACTGAGAGGAGTGAAATGCATCAATAAACCTGAGGAGCTAATATATTTAATATCCTTTGTAGACAAAATAAGTCTCTACCATTCATAAAACAAAATCTTTAGACCCAACTTTAACAAAAATAGAAATGACCTGACCCAGGACGCTTCCTGAAGAATGAGAACCATCCAGGGTTTTAGAACTGCAGAATTGAAATTATGCTCTGTGCAACTGTTGAGCAAAAGGTTTTGCCTTACCGGAGAAAAAGTCTTGCTTATTTTGAGACATAAAATCCCTCTGTCCTAAAAGAAATAAAGCTTATAGAAAAGCAGATGTGTTTTCTGTCAGGAAGGACTGCCCCATTGACCTTTGCCTTCTCTTCCAAGTCAGACAGACTTTTCGCTTGCCATGGGCATTTTTTTTTTTTTAACTACACAGTCAGACAACAGGGGCTATGCATAGAGACCTCGTAAAAGTACTCATGATTTTCATGTTCTTGGAGGACTGAAACAAAAATCTGTTTCTCCTCCAAAAATGGACTTACCTCCTTTGCACATAAAAGCTAAACTCCTCAGCGTGAAACTGTTTATTACTTTACCAAGTTGTGAGCTTCTTGCGTCCTCCAGAGTCTCAGATTCCATCCCTGAGTTGGTTGTGGTTTCACTGTTTCTATTGGCTAGTCTCCCTGGATTTTTCATTTTGTTTTTTGCAGGGCTTGAATTATTTGTGAAAAACAATAATATATATGTGTGTGTATTTTTGTTTTATCTTATCTTTATAGATGCTATATTTACAATAATGTATGTATTATAAGACAAATTAAGAATAATGTTTTGAACTTAAAAGGAAGAAAAGTACTGAATTTGGTTGTTTAGAAAAAAGATCTATGGTCATATAGAAAAACGTAGAACCCCACTTTTTCCATTTGGTAATTATTTACTTAAAATAAATTTGCTTATAGACTGCATTTAATGGAATTAACCATGTGCTCAGTTTTCTTTTCATCCTCATAAACCTTGAGCCCACATTTAATCTTGGTTACCAATAACTATCATTTTTTAAGAGAAATGTAAGTACAATGTTATATCTGACCTACATAAACTATTAATATTTTAAAGACAAATGTGAAACATACCACAAAAATGGTGAGATAAGACCCTGATTTAAGAAACAAAAATACAGTTTAGAAATCCTCCTTCTTGCTTAAATGTTTAGAGTGTTTCTTCTCCAAAGACTGCATTTGCCTCAGTGATGTAAATTTTCCATCATGGTTGGCATAATATCTGTAAACATCTCACTAAATGCAAAATGGAGTTTACAATTAGGTGCATACTAGCAGAAAAGAAGTAAACTATTCTCATTTGCATGTAGCTATGCTGTTCAAATGTAGCCAACTGAAATTTAGTAAAGAATTTGTTTTCACCCAGCAATGTACATCACTTTTCTCTTGGCAAGGAAGCCGCTGTTAACGTTGGGTTTAGGTTTCACATTTACACCAGCGAAAATATTTATGAATATTATGGAAAACTTATTTTAAAACCTTGATTTCTTTTCAGTACATTTACATACTGCTTGCTGATTAATAAATTAGGCACCAATCATGTGTAAATCAATGTCAATCACTAGTTTATGTACATAATATAAACTATGTCAACTTCATTTTTCATGCAGTGCCCAACTACTGCTAAACCTATGATTCTTAAAGAAAAAAAAATCAAATAAAAATAAATAAAAACCAAAACATTTCACAGTTCAGAATGGGAAGCATTATGACTAAAGCTCCAAATAGGAGGTTGGCTCAGCCAAAGGAAGCAGACCCACATGAACAGTTAAAGGTTCATATTCTGCTCAAGTCACCTCTCTGGTCTTTCAGAGTCTAAGCGGAGATCATCCCAACTATTGCTGTAGTTGCCTCACCTGACCCCAAAGCAAAGGAAGTAAAAGGAAAAAGAGAGGGAAGGGTTTTCAGGGCTATGTGTCTGCTGTATCCACTCCCAGGTATCTCCTTGTTCATTCTTTCTCACCATCTAAGATGTCTTATTTAAATAGCTTCCAGGGAAGTGACCTAAATCTTGATGAGCAAAATATTACTCAGATTTGATTTTTTAGGTCAGGAGTTCAAGACCAGCCTGGCCATCATGGTGAAACCCCATCTTAAAAAAAAAAAAAAGAAATTGTGCAATATAAAAACTGTTATATCCTTGAGAAATATCTTGCTGAGTCACTCTAGGAAATAACTACCTTTACTTTATCTGGTAGCCTATTGTGTCCGCACAGTTATCCTGAATATTGCAAGTGAGGGACTGAATCATTTTAATTGGGAGTTATCTCTCTCAGACATGTTCTTTTGGAATCTTTTTGAAGTGCCTGACGTGTAACAGAATGACATATACAATATGAACAACTGGTACATTAAAAAAAATCATTGAGGAGATGATTTCAGGAAACAAACTTTCTCCAAAGACTCATACAGATTTTAGGTCAAATTAACTTCAGATTTTAAATGCACGAATGTACCTGAGAGAATAAACAGAAAAAAAAATAATAAAACGGAGAAGAAGGAGTTTCAAGGCTCATGTTTCTGTACAACAGACTCCCAGCTGTCTTCTTGGCACTGTTTCCTCATCATCTAAGATAAATGACAACTTTAAAGTGAGGTAGAAGGTGGATCACATTGGGATTCAGGAGAATTGGGTTCTAACCCCAGCTTTGGACACAAACAAAGCTGTGAGACATTGGCAAGCCATTTTACCTTCCTGAATCTTGGTTTTCTCATCCAGAAAGTGAAGGATTCAGGTGACATCTCTAAAATCTCTTTCAGCTCTAATCTTTATTCTGAATAAGAATTTAATATCACTTAGTGCTGTGCTCAGCACTGGTTTTTAAACAGCAGCTGTTTGTTATCTCTAGTTTGGTCTCTGTATTCTCATCACTTCTTAGAACTAGCGTGCTACCATTGTCATTTCTAAAGCCAAAACTGCTAGAATACAGGGACTCTGGACTGGGTCTGCAAATCTCTTCTGATCAAAACGTTTTATCAGTGTAGAGAAGGGACATACTCAGATTATACTAAGGACATTGACATAGCTGGGTTTGTTTCCTTGTTTGTAATATTACAGAACCTAAATGTGGAATTATATTCTACTAACCTTTCATAGGAAGGAAAATAGCCAGACTGGGTATTATGCATGTGACAAATGAGGACATTGTGCATAAGAAAGGAAACATTAGTTTTCTGTCATCCTGGGCCAAGTACCTCATTACAGTAAACATGTGTCCTTGGAAACTCTTTGCTTGTGCTGATGGCGGTAAGCATGTGGTCGCAGGCAGGTTCAAAGGCCAATCTATGAGAAACGGGCAAGACAATACATTTTGTTTTGGAAGGAATGTATCATGGGATAAGTTTCCCAAAGCCTGAATTATAGGCTATGAAATAAAGCAAATAAATGGAGAGAAAACAAGTATCATTTTCAAAAAGTACAAGTCAATTTTATTTTATTTCATTTATTTTATTTTATTTTATTTTGAGATGGAGTTTCACTCTTGTTACCCAGGCTGGAGTGCAATGGCTCGATCTCGGCTCACCACAACCTCTGCCTCCTGGGTTCAGGCAATTCTCCTGCCTCAGCCTCCTGAGTAGCTGGGATTACAGGCACGCACCACCATGCCAGGCTAATTTTTTGTATTTTTAGTAGAGACGGGGTTTCACCATGTTGATCAGGATGATCTCGATCTCTTGACCTCGTGATCCACCTGCCTCAGCCTCCCAAAGTGCTGGGATTACAGGCGTGAGCCACCATGCCCGGCAAGTCAATTCTATTTTAAAAAGACAAGCTGAAAATAAATCAAAAATAAACACAATTTAGGAGATCACAGAGTTGAAGACAGTATGAGTTTTTGTGAAAGCCAACATCAAATGTGAAAGTTAGGTTCTCTGAGAAGAGAGTGAGCAGAAAGGATGATTTCTCAAGCAATTAATAAGGAATTATTTGCTTGTGCCATGTTCTAGATGCATTGAGCACAGACCCTCTTGTCCCAAGCTGTCCTAGAGGCTCAGGTTAGCATCTGTCCAAATTATCCTTTGACTTTATTGCCTGAAAGAACAGAAGGCATTGGAGTCTCCAGACACTGAAGAGTAGGGTCCAGTCATAACTTCCCAGCAAGCATATCACTCTGTGTAGGTAAGGACATATGACATGCTTAGAGTACCTATGAAGCTCTCTCTAAGTGGGATAATGGCCTGTCCATGGGACAACTTCCCATTTTCATGGTTATCTCATAGGTACCTCTTTTTGGGCAGTGCTCCTGGATCTACTTCTACAGCTGTGTTCTTCTCTGCGCAAGCCCTCCCTATGTAAAGCCATGCACAGTACAATCTTCTTGCAAGTGAAGAAAACCCATGGAAGTCCTAGCTTCATGGCACGCTGCAGCAATCCCAAGCTACCAGGAGCCTCTTTTGAACCCACTTCCTTAAGTCTTTGCTCTTCACCAGAGAATGGAAATTGTTCATCCTGGTGAACTGTGGCCAAGTTCTGCTCCCTAAGTATTTACTTGGAGGGGGGAGGTTAAAGGAAAGAAATTCCAGGGGGAGAGAAGCAAAGGAGAACAGCTTCCAACTTCATCTCCCAAAGCTCCACCCCTTCCTCATCACTGCTCTGCTGAAGGGTGTATAAATCCTGCTCTTGGTTAGAATTCCACTTATTAACAGTGATATATATATATATTCCTTTTTTTCAGCCCTGTAGACATGAACTGATCTTCCCTTGAAGATACAAACACATGGCCATTTTTTTGTTTGGGTTTTTTGTTGTTCAAGGTTTTTATTTTTGTTTATTAGGTGGATTTCTTTCCCTGGGTACTAGCTCTGTGAAGGAAGTAAAAAGCGCAGTGTGTGTAAAAAAAAAAAATTAAATTAAAAAAAGCTTTTTTCTTTTCTTTTTAAATGTATTTAAATTCCGTTTCTCTCTTCTGTTCCTTTACACGTATGAATGCTCTGCTCTTCTGTGATCTTAAAACAAAATGAAATAAACATGAAAAGGAGATGTGTCTTCATTGACCTAAGGCAGTGATCTTGTGGTTGACTGCACTTCTTCTTGGAGGTTTTCATGAATGAGATAGAAAATGAAGCCAATCATAATGAATAGCATGTAAGGGAAGGGCAGAAAAAATACTGAAGAATCACTTGAAGCCATTCTAACAATGCTGCTTCTGTCACAGAAAGGAAGGTGGTATTTACGATAATTTTCTTCACTTAAGCAAAGAGATTCTGCGAACGTGTTTTTTTTTCTTTTTCTCCCTGAAGGAACCAAAAGAAATAAGTATAAATTATCACTGAATCACTCTAAGTAAAGCATTTAGATATTTATGATTGTTAGGCTTGAGTGTGACCTTGGGTTATGATACAAAAAACATTAGAAAATATACCCTTTCTTTGAAGTCTCCATAGTAGTGCTTATCTTTAAGGGTTAGTTTTAATGAGATGCTACCTCATAGCAGTAGAAGGAACTAAGGTAACTTCTACAGCCTCTTGTTATTTCTACTTACAAAAATGCAGTTTGTTTTCTATTACTGCTGAGAGCTATTATCTTCATGAAATGTTTCCAGAATCTCTATAGGACTCCTATTGCATTACACAGGGCACACAGAGAGAAAATAAGAAATAAGCAATCTATAGTCCAAAGAGGTGAGGTTGGCTAATCACACAGCTGAAGTAACTGGGGGCATCTGAAGTTCTACTCTTAGGAGTCAAACTGGCTTTGAAACACCTCCATGAGAATTAATCCCAAGTTGGGATGGCTAGGGGATGGAATGGGGGAATGA
>NW_022437703.1:11352-28578 GCF_009761245.1 Sapajus apella
AAAAAAAAAAAAAAAAAAAAAAAAAAAAAAAAAAAAAAAAACCTCTGAAAATGCTCTTCTGCTGAAGAGCAAACTCAAGGTAAAGACACAGGTCAAAAGCAAACTCTTTTTCAACATCAAGGTTAAAGGTCAAGAGCAAATTGTTTTTCAAACTCATGGTTAAAGACACAGTCCTCAAACAAGACTATTCTCACTTCAAACACCAGCTGCAGGGTTGGGATTCTCAAATCACTCTCATCTCTGATCAGCTGACTACAAAACCAGGGTTCTGACTACCCTTTAGGTTCAATAATTTTCTAGAATGACTCATGGAACTCAGAGAATTTTACTTAGGATTTCAATCTCACTATAGCAAAGAATACAAATCAGAACCAGTCAAAGGGAAAGAAACATAGGGTAAGGTGTGAGAGAGTCTCATACAAGTATGGAGGACTTTCTATTGTCCTCTTCCCACGGACTGAAGAAGTACTAACTTTCTAGCACATTGATATGTGACAACAAACAGAGTATCAACAACTGAGCATCTAGGTTTTTTGTTTTTTTTCAAGATTTCATTACCTACGCATGATTGATTGAATGTCCAAGCCCCCATCCCCTGCCCAGAGGTCAGGCTGATATCATGTGATTCAATGCCCCAATACTGAATTACATGGGTAGTTTTTCTAACGTGTAGCTCCCGTCCTAAGTCATCTAGTTAGTATAAACAATCTAGAGGACCACCCTGAGTCATCTTATTAGTATACACTATTAGGTGTGGTCCAAGGGGCTCAACATGAATAACAACAACAACAAGAACAACAAAAAGAACTTTTACTTGGAAAATCCCAAGGAATTAGAGCTTATCTCCCAAGACCTGGGGACAAAAGCCAGTCAGTCTTTATTATATACTTTATATTACCAATCTTACAAAAAAATTAGTTGGTGTCTCTAAGTTTTTGACGTTGGCCTGAGATTTTATTTCTTTTAAGCCACAGATGCTTCAGGGTTACAAAAGTCAACACGACCTTGAGACTTTGCCATCTTTAGTGCCTCAGAAGAAATTATTTCTACTGTATTTCCATTTTATACTCCATTTACATCCATCTATTTTAAAGTATGCCTAAAACAGCATGTGAGAGCTCAAACGAAAGTGAGTCTGTGATTCTAAAGAAAAGGGTTTTGCAAATATTTGTCAATATAGAATTAAGTTGTATTCAATTCAACCAACTACACTAACCACTACACCTGAAATGCTTTTCTATCATCAATCGCTGTAACCTCCCCCATATCTGTAGAAGACACCTGAAACCAAATCTATGAAACAAAAAATGTATCTCTCCCTCACCTGCTAAAAAGAAAATTGTTACACAAACATGGAAAACATGGTTGCCTATAAGCCCAAGACTGAAGTCTTACTGGTTGTTGGTATGAAGAGGAAATGGATTTCTCTTCACTTTCCTTTTTAAATTATTCTCTGCTATTTCCTAAACAGGCTGCTGGCCAGTTGGGATATACTTTTACCAGTCAAAGTTATGTCTCGGTCAATGGATTTCAAACTGTTGAGGATCTATGGTGAGCCCTAAGGACTGTGTTTGAGAACATGCATTGAGGACATCTTGTAACTCACCTTTTACAAACCCAACCACTCTCAGGTGCTACTGAGAATGTAAGGTGCTGCTGATTTGCCATGTGCTTTTAAAACAAGAAATTAGTTTTTATTCTATAAGGCAGTATATTAGGGTTCTCTAGAGGAACAGAACTAATGGAATAGATATATGTACATAAAGGGAAGTTTATTATTAACTCACACAGTCACAGGTCCCACAATAGGCCATCTGCAGGCTGAAGAGCAAGGAGAGTCAGTTCAAGCTCCAAAACTGAAGAGCTTGGAGTCTGATGTTTGAGGTCAGGAAGCATGAAGCACAGGAGAAAGATGTAGGCTGGGAGGCTACACCAGTCTCTCTTTTCATACTTTTCTGCCTGTTCATATTCTAGCTGCTCTGGCAGCTGATTAGATGGTGCCCACCCAGACAAAGGATGGATCTGCCTTTCCCAGCCCACTGACTCAAATGTTAATCTCCTTTGGCAACACCTTTACGACACACCCAGGATCAATACTCTGTATCCTTCAATCCAATCAAGTTGACAGTCAGTATTAACCATCACAGGCAGTGTAAAATTTTGACTAGCCTTGTTATCTTTACTTACTATCTTTATCATTTTACCTGCCCACCCTGTCCCTTCCTGGTTTCCCAGATCAAATTAGAAATTAATCTTACAGCAAAGACCCCTATTTCAAAAACAAAAATAAAAACTAAAAATTTCTGTCTCAGGTTCTGCCTGCCCAAAAAAGATGTTTCTAGTAGTTTGAACAAACATCAGAGATGGACCTTGATCAGAAACTCAGAAAGTGGGAGAGGATGCTGGTCAGGTTAAGAGAAATAGTGCAGTTCCAACCCTGAGGAGCCCTAAGTAAGAGACATCAGAAGCTGTCAGGCCATTGTCACTGAAAAATAAGCGCCACAACACTACCTCAGCTCCGGCAACCACAGACCTCATTCAGAGATCTTTTTTATATTTACTCTTGGACTCTAAATCCTTGGACCATGAACATTCTTCTCCATTTTCTGGCTCTTACACAATTAACTCAACCTGCACTACTGATGTTTTTTCTTATTCTTAATATATAACACCCCAGGCTCTATACTAACAATCATGAAATTAGAGAGACTTCAAGTAGCATTGATTTACCCAAGTAAATTAATATTTGGGACAATTCTTAAAGAAAAAACAAACAAATAAAACTTCCAGAATCAAGATAACTCACCAGGGAAAAAACTGAGAACTCCTTCCAGATGAAGATACTTCCTAGGTGCAAGAGAGTTGAGTTGTACATTTGAAAAAGTTCTTTATAAATATGCTCCCGAGATCTAGTCAGCCTCTTCACTTAGCCCTTCCCTGCTAGCTATACTGCCCTGAACCTATTTAACCAGGCCTGATGAGTCATGTAGCCCAGCCAAGAAGTAAGTGAGTCAACGTGCGACATGGGCTATACACATTCAATACACATGGCACTCCCAAGACGCAAAGGCATCTCTATCTAAACCTGACTCTCACTGCATATCCATGTTCTAAGACTTGGGGAATCTGTCTCAGGGTATAACCAGTGACACTACGTGGAGAGGCACAGAGCTCTTGCTATGCATCATCTGCTACTTCTTTGTTTCAGAAACTCCATTTTCCAGTGATAAAGCCTAAACCAGACTTCCTATTCTTGTTCTGAAAAGATAAAATATTTATTCTTAAATAAACATCCTGGTATTTTTTCCCTTTTCAGTCTTAATTTGTGATGGTATGATGATACTTTCAGGAAGACAAAATATTTGTTTACCAACTGGTTGAACTGCCAAGGATCCTGCCTACCAAATTCTATCTTACATCCTAAACGAATATTTAAAAAAATGAAACATGAGAACAAAGAAGAGTTAATCTCCAAGTACGATTAGTATTAACAATACAGGCATGCAACCTCAGGGCTGCTGTGAATGGAAACTGTCAGCTTTCCCTATTTAAAAGAACATACGTAGGCAATAAGTTTCTCACCTTCTCAAAGTCCTTTTGAAAATAAAAGTTGATAGAGCCAGAAGTTTTAAAAAAAATCTTGGTGGTTACAATCACTGTTTTCATTAACATTTTAAATGGTTATTCTTAATGGTACATTTAACTAAAGCTGACTTATCCATGGGAAGAGAATGTAGCCATTAAGATTAGCATCTGTTGCACAAACTGAGGCTTCACGTTCAGTGATGCATGTTTATAACACCAAGAATATTACACGCTAACAGCAGACTCATTGGCATTCATTGCTGCATTTAGTCCCACTCAAACCTCCTATAACATTTGCTAAATCTATCATTCTTTTTGAAGTAAATACACCTTAAAATATTATTACCTAAGTAACAATGGAACTAATTTGAGATGAGCATGTGTGTTGCAGTGAGGAGAAGAAAAGAAAGTAATGATGATAACCCTGGACAAACAATCTGATGATGGAAAACTGCCACCTGTTGACGTGGTGCAAAACTCAACTTGGAAAGGGAGGGTCATCTGGAAGTGTGTGGCAGCTACGGATACAAGGTTGCTTCACAATAATCAACACGGTTTTCAGTGTGAATCCTGGAAAGGACCCTGGAGAGGTGTGAATACACATATGCTTGGGCAGTGCGTTCATTCATTGGGTCATGCTGAAATCTTCATGAAGGAACTTCTGGGAGCCAGGTACCACGCCACTCCACGTGTTCCCTGAGAGCCAGCTCCTGTCTTTATGGAGCTTATGTCTGGCTAGGAAGGCAAATATTTAACGGAGATTTATGTCAATCTTTTAATGATACAAATAAAGTACTTTAATGGCCCTTTTGTTGTCCTGCCATTTTGCCAGACACATTATGCCTAGAAATGGGTCTAGGTGGAACTGGGGTCACTAAAACATGGGGCTCTGAACACCCTCTATGAATGAAAAGGTCAGCTTCTCAGAACACTTTACCATGGGTGACGTCCCAATCCTTCCTCTTCCACTTAGTAACTGTCACTAAAAAGAAATGGATTTAGTGTTACATACAGACCATTTACTCATTAATTACCCAAATATCTGTGGGTTCTTATTATTTGGCTGGCACTGCACTAGGTGCTGGGACACTATGGTGATTGAAGTTAAATACCATTTTTATCCTCATCTCTGTCAGCTTACTCAAACTGCAGGTTGAGAAGAACGTGTCTGAAAATGTGAAAGTGAGATGAAATCATGCCAACAAGTCAGCATTGCATACTGGAAGAAATGACTAAGACTGGAGTATGTGGTATATCAAGGGATTGCTTTAATGGAAAGGAGGTGATAGATCTGCAAAGGAAAGTACACGGATGCTTTTTCTGTCTTCACAGAAGGCCAGAGCTCCACAACCATTGAAAACTGGTTGGGGGAAAAAAAGAGGCAAAAAGATCAACTGAAGAATAAATTGCTGTCATTGGCACAAAAGAATACCACAAAGATTATTTACAAAACTCAAGTCAGGAATAGAACTGAGCTCCAGTGGATGGTTAAGGTGGTGTGGAAAGAGGAAAGGGAAAGAGTTTACATAAATAAATTAACGATGACGATAAACTATGTTCAAGCCCTCATATTTTGTATGTATTATTTTTCTAAATCTTCATATGAATTTCGTGTGGTTGTTTATATTATTTGCACTATTTTACATAAAAGGAAACTGGATCTTTTAAAATTAAATAATTACACAAAGGAAGTGCTGTGGTTTGAATCTGTTCCCCCAAAGGCATGTGTTGGAAACTTGATCCCCAAAGTAACAGTGTTGGAGGTGGGGCATGAGGGTGAATAGATTACTCCCGTTTTCATGGGAGTGGGCTGGTCATAAAAGGAGCACGATCCAGCAAGGAGGCCCTTGCCAGGTGCAGCCCCATAGTTTTGGATTTCCCGGCCTTCACAGCCATAAGCCAAAAAACGACTGTTCATTAACAAAATTGATGAAGACAAGAAGTCAATGGACTGAAATTCCAACTCAGGCCTGTCTGCCTTCACAGACATTGCTCTTAAACACTACATTATCTCTCAAACACAAAGAAAAGTGGCCAGTCAGAGGATTAGCTATAAAAATACTATGCAATGAAGCAGTACATAGCATTTCACAGAACTTCTTCATATAGGTACTTTAGGCAACCAAATACTCATAATTACATGTAATAATAATATTAATAATAATAATGGCAAAACACTGACAGCTTATCTTTCATGGGCAAGGCAACTGAGCCTCAGGAAATTAACTGTTTGACTCAAGATCACACAGCCAGCTAAATAATGAGACTCCAGCACCCAATCTCCGGGACTTCTGGGTCTAATATGAGTGTTGTTTCTGATACAGACTTCTCTATCCCTGTGGAACCTGGACGACTACTCTCAATAGCCCATGTGAATATGCTGGAGGAATGTATGGACTAAATTATGTCCCCCCAGGTTTGTATGTCAAAACCCTAACCCTTAGTACCTTAGAAAATCTATGACTATTATTTGGAGACAGGGTCTTAAAGAGGGAATTAAGGTTGAATGAATCAGTAAGAGTGGTTCCTAATCCACTCTGCTTGGTGTCCTTATGAGAAGAGAAGGCACAGGAATGCACATGCACAAGGGAAAGGCCATGTGAGGACACCAGGAGAAGGTGGCCATCTGCAAGCCAGGGAGAGAGCCCTCAGGAGAAAATGAACCTGCTGACATCTTAACGTTAGACTTCCAGCCTCCAGGCAGGACTGTGAGGAATACATTTCTGTTGTTGAAGCCACCCGCGCTGCGGCATTTTGTTGTGGTAGCCCCAGCAAACTAATTCAAAAAGCAAGTTCACTGCTCTATGTGAGGTTTTGTTAAATGTTCACACCTTTCAACCTAGGGTGATAGTTACCATCGAGACATGTATTCTACTCTCACTCCAAATATGAAAGCAAATCAGTGAGTCTCATAAAGTAACAAATTTTGTGTGTAGGGATAAGAAACAGTGGTAGGTGTGTGTCAGGGTGGGGGAATATATGTACTGTGAGATTTTATATACATATATGGATATATGTGTGTGTATATATACACAGTATACGTGTGTGTGTGTGTGTGTGACATATATATACATATATATATGATGGGAACTGCATTTTCTACTGATAGTAGAAATGCAGTGATTATATATATATAATCTATATATATAATCATATATAGATTATATATATGATTAGAATATCATTTTCTATTGATAGTAGAAATGCAGTGATTATATATAAAATATATAATTATATATAATATATATATTATATATAATAAATATATATAAAATTATATATAATAAATATATATAAAATATATAATTATATATAATATATATAATATATATTATATATAATAAATATATATAATTATATATATAATAAATATATAATTATATATGTAATCACTGCATTTCTACTATCAATAGAAAATGCAATTCCCATCTCCATCCCATAAAAACCTAGATTCACAGATGTATACATATATATATAGATGTAGATATATAGACAGATATATATAGATATATACAAATTCTTTGTGATGAGCTCCCTTTATGGCACAGCAGCCGAGCAGGTGAGCAGGGAAATGAGCAGCACTCATTGACTACTATTGTAGACTCGACTTGGCCACAGCTTCAATGAACCCCAACTAAGAGTAGGGGTTCCTTGGCTGAAACCCTCTGCTGGGGAGGTTCCTAAGCAAGTGCACTAAATGGATTCAAGCAGAAAGACATACCATGAAGGAGTAAAAAGGAAACTAAGGAAGTTAAACATAAATGTTGGCATGTTGAGAGGATAATTAAACAATTATTTAATGATTTGGAGATAACGCAGTTCACTGGTTCTGAAACACTTGTGGCAAACATCCTTTCTCTCCATGGTGCTGTTTTGCCTTTGCTCCAGGGAGCATCCTCTGAGGTTGCAAAGTATGTCCACTTATATTATCTCTTTTGAACTTCACAACAATTGATTGAAGCAAAAATAATATAACTCTCCCCATTTGGCATAACCATGTCAGAAAAAGGTTTTGTATTTTGAAGTCCCAATGCATTTTTCTCTTCTTGTTGCTTATGTGTTTCATAATCCATTTACTAAAATTACAAAAAAATGGTTTATCCCCAAACCAAATTTTTATCCTCAATAATCTCTGGGTATGCCTCAGTATGAAGGCCAAACAGCAAGGATGGCCACTCTCCAGAGAGCTCCCTCTGAATGGATTAAGCAATGCTGACCCACGAGATGTCCATTCTTTCAATGCCATCACACAGATAGGCAACCACCTCTCAGTATGCCAAAATAAGATGTACTGACCAAAATATTTTCATGAAGCCATTTGTTATGGTAAATGAGTTTGGGCATTACTGCCCACGCCCATATGCAATGATTTATCTTCTGCCAAAACAATTTTTATCATCCTGTCCAGGCTTTCTAAATGTGACCCCACACAGACACACTTGTGTGGGGGGTAATGTTGGCAAAATAGTAGCTACGAATGGGGTATAGAAAATCCCTTTAAACTTTTTGTCACCACAACAAGCTATAGCCTAACACAGACCCTGCAGAATCTCTCTGTCTTTTGTTCTTCTAGGGAAAGTGAAAGGATTCGGGAAAGAGTTACAGATGTGATTCAGAAGAACCTATTTTTTTCGCTATTTGTTGCCGTTGGGGCTTTGTTTTGCTTGTTTGTTGATGAGTAGGTGACAGAAACCTTTTTGAGAGTGTTTGTCACATACATTTGGATTCTGAGCAGCTACTGGTCTATTTCCCAAAGGACAAGTGAGCCCACAGAGGTCAGTGGAGAGAGAGAGAGAGAGAGCGTGTGTGCATGCTCATGAAACGTGGATCAGAATAACAAAAGCAGATGAGCTGATGGCAGCGGGGCAAGGTTGGAGTTAATAAACCAGCGTGCACAGAGGGTTCTGTCAGATGCAGGGAATGCATGGCGCAATTGTTTCTGCCTTTAATGATCTTAGTGATGTGGGAGACACGAGAATATTAAAACAAGACAGTAAAATGGAAACTCATTTCTAGCAGCTGCCAAACAAAATGGGATGTACAGCAGGAGAGAGGTATATTGAAATGTTCGCAAGCTTCACTTCACCAAAATGAAACCTCACCTCTCACGGATGTCAAATCTTCCCCCCCCCTCTCATGCAGAAGTCCCCTCCCGTTGCCCATCAAACTGCTTCTCCCTGCATTCTTCCTGCATCCTCCCCTGTCACTCTCTTCCCCCATCGCTGTCAGTTTGCCTCTCTTGCTTTTTCATCTCTTTCATTCTTCCCCTTCCTTCCTGCCCTCGCCATTATCCTGTCACCACAAACATGCTCTTACAGTTGTTCTCCCCCTTCTCTCTCTCTGTCACACACACACACTCTCCCTCTCACGCATACACGCACACACAAACATACACACACAGACCACACCCCTTCTCATTCATTAGGAATCAACCTGGGAGCCATATCTCCTAATCCCAGCAGTTGAAGGGAGCTGTAAAAATGCTCCCTTTAAAAAACACCCGAAGTGAAGCTCCCCGTGCTGCAGGTGGGCGGTGGTGTCGGCGCTGCTGCGATGCTTGCGCCTGCCACGAGGGGGCAGCGGTGCGCGCCGAACGCGGTGGCGCGGCCCAGACGGCTGCTCACCCGGTGTCACCCATCACCGCGCTGACAGCCCGCGTCCGGATTCCGCCCGCGTGCCAGGCGAGCACGGAGGGGCGCACAGAATAAGCAAACGATTTCTGATGAGTGCGGGCGGGGTGAATTCCGCCTCGGGCTGGTACGATCGTTCCAGAAACAAAGGAGTGAGTCAGGCAGCCTGTGATTCCAGAAGGGAGAGAGGCAGTGCTGGGCGGCCCGCTCGGCCCCGCAGTCTAGCTGACCTCCGCGCGCCTGCCCGCGGCCCCCTCCTGCCCTGGGGCCCGCGCACCGCATTGCCCGCCCACCCGCTCGCTCGCTCGCCCGGAAGCTCGCTCCCCGGACAGCTGCAGGCGCCAGGTCGGGAGGAAGCGAGCTGGGGGCGCTGCTCCGCCCCCTGGGGGAGGGGAGGGAACCGGCCTGCAGAAAGGGCGCGCCTCTGCGCTGGGGGCAGAGTGGGTTTGCAGCCCTCCGCAGGGGTGCGGCCTCCAGCAGTGACGGCTGAGTGGCAGGGGGCGGCAAGGCTTCTGTCAACCCGCAGCCTCCGCGTGCCCGGGGCTAGAGCTCTGCACACGTTTGTCACAGGTCAGCTCCCCTGACCTGCGCGCACACGGAGTCCTGGGTCTCGCTGCGATTTCACCCCCTCTTAATCCAAAAAAAGGTTAGAGAAGGGGTAACTGCGTCAACAAGCAGAGTAATAAACAGCGTTTATCCAGTGCCAAGTGCAAGGCAGGCTCTGTTTGTTTTTTTTTTTTTTCTTTTCTTTTTTTCCCCCCCATTTATTTTATTGCATTTTAGGTTTTGGGGTACATGTGAAGAACATGCAAAATTGTTGCATAGGTACACACGTGGCAGTGTGATTTGCTGCCTTCCTCCCCATCACCTACATCTGGCATTTCTCCCCTTGTTATCTCTTCCCAGCTCCCCACCCCCCACTGTCCCTCCCCTATTTCCCCCCAACTGACCCCAGTGTGTAGTGCTCCCCTCCCTGTGTCCATGTGTTCTCATTGTTCAACACCCGCCTATGAGTGAGAACATGCGGTGTTTGATCTTCTGCTCTTCTGTCAGTTTGCTGAGAATGATGGTTTCCAGGTTCATCCATGTCCCTACAAAGGACCCAAACTCATCGTTTTTGATGGCTGCATAATATTCCAAGGTGTATCTGTGCCACATTTTCCCTATCCAGTCCATCGTCGATGGGCATTTGGGTTGGTTCCAGGTCTTTGCTATTGTAAACAGTGCTGCAATGAACATTCGTGTGCACGTGTCCTTATAGTAGAACGATTTGTAATCCTTTGGATATATACTCAGTAATGGGATTGCTGGGTCAAATGGAATTTCTATTTCTAGGTCCTTGAGGAATCACCACACTGTCTTCCACAATGGTTGAACTAATTTACACTCCCACCAACAGGGCAAAAGTGTTCCTATTTCTCCACATCCTCTCCAGCATCTGTTGTCTCCAGATTTTTTAATGATCGCCATGCTAACTGGTGTGAGATGGTATCTCAATATAGTTTTGATTTGCATTTCTCTGATGACCAGTGATGATGAGCATTTTTTCATATGTTTCTTGGCCTCATGTATGTCTTCTTTTGTAAAGTGTCTGTTCATATCCTTTGCCCACTTTTGAATGGGCTTGTTAGTTTTTTTCTTGTAAATCTGTTTTAGTTCTTTGTAGATTCTGGATGTCAGCCCTTTGTCAGATGAGTAAACTGCAAAAATTTTCTCCCATTCTGTTGGTTGCCGATTTACTCTAATGACTGTTTCTTTTGCTGTGCAGAAGCTGTGGAGTTCGATTAGGTCCCATTTGCCTATTTTGGCTTTTGTTGTCAATGCTTTTGGTGTTTTGGTCATGAAGTCCTTGCCTACACCTATGTCCTGAATGGTTTTGCCTAGATTTTTCTTCTAGGGTTTTTATGGTGTTAGGTCTTATGTTTAAGTCTTTAATCCATCTGGAGTTAATTTTAGTGTAAGGTGTCAGGAAGGGGCCCAGTTTCTGCTTTCTGCACATGGCTAGCCAGCTTTCCCAAACCATTTATTGAACAGGGAATCCTTTCCCCATTGCTTGTTTTTGTCTGGTTTGTCAAAGATCAGATGGTTGTAGATATGTTGTGTTGCCTCCGAGGCCTCTGCTCTGTTCCATTGGTCTATATCTCTGTTTTGGTACCAGCACCATGCTGTTTTGATTACTGTAGCCTTGTAGTATAGTTTGAAGTCTGGTAGTGTGATGCCCCCCGCTTTCTTCTTTTTGCTTAGAATTGACTTGGCTATGCGGGCTCTCTTTTGATTCCATATGAAGTTTAAGGTGATTTTTTCCAGTTCTGTGAAGAAGGTCATTGGTAGCTTGATGGGGATAGCATTGAATCTGTAAATTACTTTGGGCAGTATGGCCATTTTCACGATATTGATTCTTCCTAACCATGAACATGGAATGTTTCTCCATCTGTTTGTGTCCTCTCTTATTTCGTTGAGCAGTGGCTTGTAGTTCTCCTTGAAGAGGTCCTTTACCTTCCTTGTTAGTTGTATTCCTAGGTATTTTATACTCTTTGTGGCAATTGTGATTGGAATTTTGTTCTTGATTGGGCTCTCTTTAAGTCTGTTATTGGTGTATGGAAATGCATGTGATTTTTGCACATTGATTTTGTATCCTGAGACTTTGCTGAACTTGCTTATCAGTTTCAGGAGGTTTGGGGCTGAGACGATGGGGTCTTCTAGATATACAATCATGTCGTCTGCAAATAGAGACAATTTGACTTCCTCCTTTCCTATTTGAATGCCCTTTATTTCTTTTTCTTGCCTGATTGCTCTGGCTAGAACTTCTAATACTATATTGAATAGGAGTGGTGAGAGAGGGCATCCTTGTCTGGTGCCACATTTCAAGGGGAATGCTTCCAGTTTTTGCCCATTCAGTATGATATTGGCTGTTGGTTTGTCATAAATAGCTTTTATTATTTTGAGATACATTCCATCCATACCTAGCTTATTGAAGGTTTTTAGCATAAAGCGCTGTTGAATTTTGTCAAAGGCCTTCTCTGCATCAATTGAGATAATCATGTGGTTTTTGTCTTTGGTTCTGTTTATGTGGTGAATTACGTTTATAGACTTGTGTATGTTGAACCAGCCTTACATCCCCGGGATGAAGCCTGCTTGATCAGAGTGGATAAGTTTTTGATGTGCTGTTGCAATCGGCCTGTCAGTATTTTATTGAAGATTTTTGCATCTATGTTCATCATGGATATTGGCCTGAAGTTTTCCTTTCTTGTTGAGTCTCTGCCGGGTTTTGGAATCAGGATGATGTTGGTGTCATAAAATGATTTGGGAAGAATTCCCTCTTTTTGTATTGTTTGGAATAGTTTCAGAAGGAATGGTACCAGCTCCTCTTTGTATGTCTGGTAGAATTCGGCTGTGAACCCGTCTGGACCTGGGCTTTTTTTGGGTGGTAAGCTCTTAATTGCTGCCTCAACTTCAGACCTTGTTATGGGTCTGTTCAGGGTTTCAGCTTCTTCCTCGTTTAGGCTTGGGAGGAGGCAAGTGTCCAGGAATTAATCCATTTCTTCCAGGTTTATTAGTTTGTGAGCATAGAGTTGTTTGTAATAATCTCTGATGATGGTTTGAATTTCTGTGGAATCTGTGGCGATATCCCCTTTATTGTTTTTTATTGCATCAATTTGGTTATTCTCTCTTTTCTTTTTTATTAATCTGGCTAGTGGTTTGTCTATTTTGTTGATCTTTGCAAAAAACCAACTCCTGGATTTAATTGATTTTTTGCAGGGTTTTTTGTGTCTCTGTCTCCTTCAGCTCTGCTCTGATCTTAGCTGTTTCTTGTCTTCTGCTAGACTTTGAGTTTTTTTGATCTTGCTCCTCTAGCTCTTTCAGTTTTGATGCTAGGGTGTCAATTTTTGATCTCTCCTTGCTTCTCATGTGGGCACTTATTGCTATATATTTTCCTCTAGAGACTGCTTTAAATGTGTCCCAGAGATTCTGGCATGTGGTGTCTTCATTCTGGTTGGTTTCGAAGAACATCTTTATTTCTGTCTTCATTTTATTGTTTATCCAGTCAACATTCAAGAGCAAGTTGTTCAGTTTCCATGAAGCTGTGCGGTTCTGGGTTAGTTTTTGAATTCTGAGTTCTAACTTGATTGCACTGTGGTCTGAGAGACTGTTTGTTACAATTTCCGTTCTTTTGCATTTGCTGAGGAGTGATTTACTCCCAATTATGTGGTCAATTTTAGATTAGGCATGATGTGGTGCTGAGAAGAATGTATATTCTGTGGATTTGGGGTGGAGAGTTCGGTAAATGTTTATTAGGTTTGCTTGGTCCAGGTCTGAGTTCAAGTCCTGGATATCCTTGTTAATTTTCTGTCTGGTTGATCTGTCTAATGTTGACAATGAGGTGTTAAAGTCTCCCACTATTATTGTGTGGGAGTCTAAGTCTCTTTGTAAGTCATTAAGAACTTGCCTTATGTATCTGGGTGCTCCTGTATTGGGTGCGTATATATTTAGGATTGTTAGCTCTTCTTGTTGCATTGATCCTTTTACCATTATGTAATGTCCCTCTTTGTCTCTTATGATCTTTGTTGCCTTAAAGTCTAATTTATCAGAGACGAGAATTGCAACTCCTGCTTTTTTTTTGCTCTCCATTTGCTTGGTAAATCTTCCTCCATCCCTTTATTTTGAGCCTTTATGTATCCTTGCATGTGAGATGGGTTTCCTGGATACAGCACACTGATGGGTTTTGGCTTTTTTATCCAATTTGCCAGTCTGTGTCTTTTGATTGGGGCATTTAGTCCATTTACATTTAGTGTTAATATTGTTATGTGCGAATTTGATACTGCCATTTTGGTGCTAGCTCGGTGTTTTGCCCTTTAGTTGAGCTGGTATTTGTTGTTCCTTTATATGTGTAGAGCCTCTTTCAGGAGCTCTTGTAGAGCTGGCCTGGTGGTGACGAAATCTCTGAGTACTTGCATGTTCCCAAAGGATTTTCTTTTTCCTTCACTTATGAAGCTTAGTTTGGCTGGATAGGAGATTCTGGGTTGAAAGTTCTTTTCTTTAAGGATGTTGAATATGGGCTCCCACTCTCTTCTGGCTTGTAGGGTTTCTGCTGAGAGATCTGCTGTGAGTCTGGTGGGCTTCCCTTTGTAGGTAAACCGACCCTTCTCTCTGGCTGCCCTTAGTATTTTCTCCTTCATTTCAAACCTGTTGAATCTGACATTTATGTGCCTTGGGGTTGCTCTTCTTGACGAATATCTTTGTGGTGTTCTCTGTATTTCCTGGATTTGAATGTTTGCCTGCCTTGCTAGGTTGGGGAAGTTTTCCTGGATAATATCCTGAAGAGTATTTTCCAGCTTGGATTCATTCTCTTCGTCACATTCAGGTACGCCTATCAAACGTAGATTAGGTCTTTTCACATAGTCCCACATTTCTTGGAGATTTTGTTCATTCCTTTTTACCCTTTTTCCTCCAGTCTTGCCTTCCTGTTTTATTTCATTGAGTTGATCTTCGACCTCTGATATCCTTTCTTCTGCTTGGTCAATTCGGCTGTTGATACTTGTGCATGCTTCATGAAGTTCTCATGTTGCGTTTTTCAGCTCCATCAATTCACTTATATTCCTTTCTATTTTGTCCATTCTTGTTAGCATTTCGTCAAATCTTTTTTCAACGTTCTTAGTTTCTTTGCATTTGGTTAGAACATGTTCTTTAAGTTCACAGAAGTTTCTTACTACCCACCTTCTGAAGTCTGATTCTGTCATTTCATCACACTCGTTCTCCCTCCAACCTTGTTCCCTTGCTGGTGAGGAGTTGTGATCCCTTGTAGGAGGAGAGGTGTTCTGGTTTCAGGTGTTTTCATCCTTTTTGCACTGGTTTCTTCCCATCTTTAAGGATTTATCCACCTGTCGACTTTGTAGTTGCTGGCTTTCAGATTGGGTCTCAAATCTTTCAGATTGATGTTCTGTTTGTTGATGATGAGGTTATTTCTGTTTCTTGGTTTTCCTTCTGACAGTCTGGCCCCTCTGGTGTATGTCTTCTGTGGTTCATTCCAGGCCCTGCTTGCCTGGGGTTCACCTGCAGCAGCTGCTGAACAGCAAGGGTTGTTACCAGTTTTCTTCTTCTGCTATCTTTGTCCCAGAGGGATACCCGCCTAGTGTCAATCTGATCTCTCCTTTATGAGGTGTCTCTTTGGATATACAGGGGTCAGGGTGCTGCTTGAGGAGATGGTCTCTTCTTTTTAGGAGTTCAAATGCTGAGCTGTGAGCTCTGTTGTTCATTCAGAGCTGCTCGGCAGGTATGTTTAGGTCTGCTGCAGCAGAACTCATAAACTGCTTTTTGTTCCCAGGTGCTCTGTCCCAGGGATTTAGGGCTTTATTTATGAGTTTCCGTTATGCTGCTGCCTTCTTTTTTTTTTTTCCTTCAGACCTGCCCAACCCAGCAAGGAGGCAGCCTAGTCACTGTCTGCCTGTAGAGGCTTTGCTGAGCTGCTGTGGGCTCTGCCCAGCTGCCAGTGAACTTCCCTGCAGTCCTGTTTATATGCGTGTAGTTAGAACTGCTTTGGGGATGGTGGCCCGCCTCTGTTTAGGCGGAGTCTCTCTGCAGTGGTGGGTTGCCTCGGCAACGGCGGGCTGCCTCAGTAATGGTGGGTTGCCTTGGCAACGGTGGGTTGCCTCAGCATTGGCTACCTCCCTAGTGGAGGGCTGCCTCAGTAATGGCAGATGCCCCTCCCCCACAGAGCTGGACCATCCCGAGTTCAGCTGCGCTTGCTGTGAAACTCTCAATCCAGAGTTTCTGGTTGCTGTTCTTTTGTGCGGGTGGGACCAGCCAGGCCTGATCACCTGTTTCGCTGCCTCAGAGCCTTTTTTAAGTTGGTGTTCCAGTCGCCTGTTGAAGAGGCGCCAGGGTCTGTTTTCCCCTGTGGCCACTCACTGCGCTGGCTTAAACAGCGGCACTGAGTTTTGTGGCACTTTTTTTTTTTTTTTTTTGCCCTGTAATCTACTGTCCTGGTTCCCTGCTCAGTCCCCTTTTTAAGCAGATGAATGGGAGACTTCCCCTGGATCCAATCACCACCCAAAAGGGCACCCGAACCGGTGTATTTTGTATGGAGAGCAGCTGCTCTGGGGCGCCAACAAATCAGCCGCGCGGGGCAAAGCAACAGCGCTGGCCGAAACAGCCGTGCTGGTGACCTGTGGAGCTCCTCCGCCAGGGAATTTCCTAGTCTGTGGGCAATAAAAATGCGGCATCCACTCGCCCTCTGCGCTTTCACTGGGAGCTGCAATCCTGAGCTGTTCCTAAACAGCCATCTTGGATCCTCCCCCCAGGCTCTGTTTTTACAGTAAATTTATTGTTACTAATTTTAATAAAACAGTAAATAATAGCAATATGCCCAAATGTTGCTGATTGATAAATTAACTATCTTATTTCCTTCGTTTTAAGTTGAGAGAATGCAGAGGTGTATTTTTCTTTTTCAAGAAGATAGCTAGGTCTGTTTCTCCCTATTTCCAGAGGAGCAATATAACCTTTATATTTATTTATGTTGCAAAAAACTAGGGATATAACTACCTTTGAACAGGATTCAGCCTCTAGGCTGTTTTCCCTCCGTGCATTTTTTTTTTTTCGTTTTCTTTTGAGACAGAGTTTCGTTCTTGTGGTCCAGGCTGGAGTGCAATGGCACAATCTTGGCTCACTGCAACCTCTGCTTCTCAGGTTCAAGCAATTCTCCTGCCTCAGCCTTCCAAATAGCTGGGACTACAGGCTTGCACCACCATGCCCAGCTAATTTTTGTATTTTTAGTAGAGCCGGGGTTTCACCGTGTTGACTAGGCTGGACTCGAACTCCTGACCTCAGGTGATCCACCCACCTCAGACTCCCAAAGTGCTGGGATTACAGTGGTGTGAGCCAGTGTTCCCAGCCCCCTCTGTGCATATTTTTAAATGGGAATTTTTATGTAACTGTCCAATTTACAGCATCCATTGAACAAGAGAACGTCTACAGACTTGACCTAAATGGTAACCCCAGAGGTACATCAGCTAGG
>NW_022437704.1:0-28574 GCF_009761245.1 Sapajus apella
TCCCAGCTTGGCTTTTCCCTTTTGCTTAGTGATTTTGGGGCCCCAAGTTTTATTTTCCTTTCACACAGCGCAACCTTCACCCCACCTCTAGTCCACGTTGCCTGTTCTTGAGATTAGTTTTGTGGCTTTGCCATCCACTGTCTAGATCCTGGTGAGAAGAAGGCCCAAAGGGCAGAGCAGAGCCAGAATGCGTCTCTGTGCTGGGCTCGCCCCTCTGAATGGAGATCAGCCCTGGTTTACATTAGAGTGCAGAGGCATTTTGCAAATAGAACATTCTTCTGCTTTACCAGAGATTCTGATTCTGATGGGATGGAACCTACTCTCAGTAATACTGGCAGTGTCCCAGGTGATAGTAATCTGTATGTAGCACTGAGTGTCCAGGCTCTGTGTCCTCCGTTTCTGAGGGCTGAGCTGAGTCTGTGATCCACAGAGGGGGGAGTAGCTGTGCTCCGGATGGGGTTTGGTCAGGGCTGGGTCTGTGCCCTGAAGGGGAGCTCAGTCCAGCCCAGCTCCCCACTGCTGCCTGGTGTGTGGGGCTTCTCCAGGAGGGGAGTGAGATCTGAAGACCAGGGTGAAACATACTTGTAGGTGTTCCTGTGGGACTTTCTTCTCTCTGCATGATCTCTGGTGCAGTGGACAGCAGAGGCCCATCTTTCTACAGGGTGAGGTCTCCGCCCTTTGTGTGTGTTGTCACAGGAAGGGAGTCAGTTTTTTCTAACGTTGAGTCTTAAATTTTTTTACATACAGGGTTGATTTCTAAAGACTCATATTACGTGAGGAAGCAGCTCAGAAGAGGCAAGAAAAGAAGCCAGGCATGGCTCTTCCTCAGGTACAGTGACACTCCTTGGTGGATTCATCTGTCTCTTTCCTTTCTGAAATGCCAGGTATTGTAGTAGCCAGTCTGTTATGAGTCTGTATCGTTGTGCCTAACACGTTGGCTCGCACTCACCCATGCCTTCTCTCAGTTCCTGTCATCGGCTCTGAGATTCCATATTCTGTGACCCAGTGAAATGAACCTGGGAAGAGGCTCCACTGGGCATGGTCCTGGGAAGGGCTGACACCCAGACCTGGATGGACACGGGCTGTGGGCCCCATGGTGTCAGTGCTGCCGGGCAGCCTGGATGGTTCAGGGGCCACATCTGGATGTAAGACCTTTGTGGACGAGATCAGAGAAACCACATATGAAACACATAGGTTAATGTGCACAGATGTCTGGTAAATTCTGGAAAAGGACACCAGTAAAGAGAGATATTTTGTAACTTATTTGATAATGCAGTGGAAGCCACACTAGTAGATCAACATGTCTCTGACTCCAAACTTTTTTTTTTTTTTTTAAGAGACAGGCCGTTGGTCCTGGTGTGGTGGCTGATGCCTGTAATACCAGCACTTTGGGAGGCCGAGGCAGCTGGATCACTAGAGGTCAGGAGTTTGAGATCACCCTGGCCAACATGGAGAAACCCTATCTCTGCTAAAAATACAACAGTTAGCTGGTGTGGTGGCAGATGTCTGTAATGTCAGCTACTCAGGAGGCTGACACAGGAGAACCACTTGAACCCAGGAGGTGGGGGTTACCGTAAGCCAAGATTGTGTCACTGCGCTGCAGCCTGGGCAACAGAGTGAGACTTTGTCTCAAAAACAAAGAGAGAGAAGGTGTCGCTATGTCGCTATGTGGCGCAGGTCTGGAGTACAGTGGCACAATCCAGAGTTTACAGCAGCTTCGAAGTCTTGGGCTCAAGTGATCCATACTTTAGCGTCCCAAAAAGATAGAATGACAGGCATATTTTACCGCATGCAGCTAATTGTATGTATGTGTGTCTGTATTTATTTACTTGAGATGGAGTCTCACTCTGTCACCAAGCCTGGAGTGCAGTGCTGCGATCTCAGCTCACTTCAACCTTTGCCTCCTGGGTTGAAGCGATGCTTTTGCCTCATCCTCCCAAGTAGCTGGTAGTATGGGGCATTTGGGCGTATGCCTGTAATCCCAGCTACTTGGTAGGCTGAGGCGAGAGAATCGTAACCAAAGAGTCAGAATTGCATTGAGCTGAGAATGCACCACTGCACTACAGCCTGGTGGCAGAGCAAGACTCTGTCTCAAAAAAAAAAAAGTGTGTGTGTGTGTCTGTGTGTGTGTGTGTGTGTATCTGCTAGGCGCTATGGCAAGAACCTGGAATCCCAGCTACTTGGGAGGCTGGGGCAAGAGAATTGCTTGAACCTGAGTGTCAGGGGTTACAGTAAGCCCAGATTTCACCACTACACTCCAGCCACAGCCAAAGAGTGAGAATCAGCCTCAAAAGTAAAAAAAGATAAAAAGGGTGATAAAGGGTTGCATGCACGCCTGTGTGACTATTCAGTGACATTTTACGATGCTCCATGTTCTCAACCTTGAACTTCTCTCACTTCTCTCCACTAGGTAAACCACTGTCAATGTAGATGTGAAGCTGTGTCATTTAGGTGGTTATATTCAAAGCTGAATCCACACTTCTGGATTCAGGTGCTTGTGTTGACAGTTTTAGCTATTTGATTTGTTGCGAGTTTCCTAGCGTGTGTGTGAGGCAGTTCTCTTTAAGGACAGATGTTTTCTCATGGGACAGTGTGTTTAGTTTATTGCTGATGACATGGGAAGCACGTAGAACAGTGTTTAGCACATGGGAGGTGTTCAAACATGTCAGTTATTGCTAGTGCTGTAATTAGGACAGTTTGGTAATGATCAATGACTCATGTCATTTGGGGTTTGTTATACAGATTATTTGATCACTCCTCTATTAAACCCCATACCCATAGTTATTTCTTATTTACTATATTTTTTGAGAATGAGTTTTGCTCTTGTTGCCCAGGCTGGAGTATAATGGCATGATTTCTGCTCACTGCAGACTCCATCGCCAAGGTTGAAGCGATACTCCTGCCCCAGCCTTGCAGGTAGCTGGAATTACACATGCCGACAACCATGCAGGGCTCATTTTTTTATTTTTAGTAGAGACACGGTTTCACCACGTTGTCCAGGCCGGTCTTGAACTCCTGACTGACCTCTGGTGATCCACCAGCCTCGGCCTCCCAAAGTGCTGGGATTACATGCCTGTGCCCCAGTGCCTGTCTGAATTTCAGTTTCAGATCTTTCACTGTGGACATTGTCATATCCGAAAACATCACTCATGCTCTGTCTCATCTAGATACTGAATGTGACTTGGTGTGTCAGTAAAAGTATCTAACCAGCTGGGCATGGTGGCTCATTCCTGTAATCCCAGCACTTTGGGAGGCGGAGGCAGGTGAATGGCCTGAGGTCAGGAGTTGAAGACCAGGCAGACCAATATGGTAAAACCCCATCTCTACAAAAAAAAAAAGTTTCTAATCTTTCTATAGCAGGTATGCTGCATTAATTTTTTTTGTTTCTGTATTTCTCATAGTATCCACAAATATAAGAAATTCATACTGAGAGGGAATCATGACTGCTTCAAAAGGTGTAATATACACAACTGGGAATACATAATGTGGAGAAAAATCTCTTTTTCGATTTGTCAGACGATTCCCTACAATTAAATCCGTGCTTTCACTTCTCTCCTCTTCCCATTCTCTGTAAAGATAAGAATGTCTCAGGCCGGGCGCGGTGGCTCACGCCTGTAATCCCAGCACTGTGGGAGGCCGAGGCAGGTGGATCATGAGGTCAAGAGATCAAGACCATCCTGGTCAACATGTTGAAACCCCGTCTCTACTAAAACTACAAAAAATTAGCTGGGCATGGTGGCACGTGCCTGTAATCCCAGCTACTCAGGAGGCTGAGGCAGGAGAATTGCCTGAACCCAGGAGACGGAGGTTGCGGTGAGCCGAGATCACGCCGTTGCACTCCAGCCTGGGTAACAAGAGCGAAACTCCGTCTCAAAAAAAAAAAATAACGTCTCCCATAACCATGTGGTTAAAATGTGTTTTGATTTCAGGATCCATTGACATTCAGGGATGTGGCCATAGAATTCTCTCAGGAGGAGTGGAAATGCCTGGACCGTGCTCAGAGGACTTTATACAGGGACGTGATGTTGGAGAACTACAGGAACCTGGTCTCCCTGGGTGAGTCCAACTTCCCTCCAGAAGCGGGGACGTGTCCTTGGGTATTTAGATGTTGTGCATTCTTCATGATACCTCAGTGGGGTTCCTGAACTGAAGTAGGCATAAGCCTTATGGCAGGCTGGGTGCAGTGACTCACGCCTGTGATCCCAGCACTTTGGGAGGCTGAGGCTTGTGGATGACTTCAGGTCAGGAGTTTGAGACCAGCCTGTCTCTACTAAAAATACAAAAATTAGCTGGACGTAATGGTGCATGCCTGAAATCCCAGCTACTAGAAAGGCTGAGGAAGGAGAATCGCTTTAACTTGGGAGGCAAAGAATGCAGTGAGCTGAGATTGCGCCACTGCACTCCAGCCCGGGTGACAGAGCAAGACTCTGTCTCAAAAAACAAAAACAAAACCTTCTGGCGGACTTTAAAGATATCCAGATCTGGCCAGGCTTGGTGGCTCACGCCTGTAATCACAACACTTTGGGAGGCCGAGGTGGATAGATAATGAGGTCAGGAGATCGAGACCATCCTGGCTAACATGGTGAAATCCTGTCTCTTAATATTTAAAAATGATATTAAAAAAAAAAAAAAAAAGACAACCAGTTCCCTGTTTGCTGCTCCTGTGGTTTTGATTCAGTAGTTTCTGGAAGAGAGCTTAATGTCCACATATTATAATGCTCTCTAAGCATTTAGAAGGAGGCAGTCAGTGGAGGAATTTGTGAAATATTTTCCTCGATTCATCTGTAATGTCTTCTTTCCTCCTGAAATGTAGGCCTGGACTCTAGAAAAGTTCTAGCACGTCATGTTCGTTCCTTTCCCCCTCCCTCCGTCCCTCCCTCCCTTCCTTCTTTCCTTCCTTCCCTTTTTTTTTTGAGACAGAGTTTTTCTCTTGTTGCCTAGGCTGGAGTGCAATCGTGTGATATCGGCTCACCATTTCCTCCACCTCCCAAGTTGAAACGATTCTCCTGCCTCAGCCTCCCAAGTAGCTTGAATTACAGGCATGTGCTACCATGCCCGACTAATTTTGTGTCATTAGTAGAGACGGGGTTTCTCCATATTGGTCAGGCTGGTCTCGAACTCCTGACCTCAGGTGATCCACCTGCCTCAGACTCCCAAATTGCTAGGATTACAGGCATGTGCCACCGCTCCTGCTGCCCCTTTCTTTTTATAAGCAAGAGAGTCTTTCTGACTTGTTATCTCAATGTTGGAGCCAGGGAAAGAGCCCTGGATTGTGGAGAGTGAAGTGAAAATAGCAAAAAATATTCCAGATGGGTGGGAATGTATTACAGGTGTAATGACAGGTAAGAGCTGGGATGGGCAGAGTGAAAGCTACACCTTCAAATAGTGTGTGGGGACACACTCTACAAGTGGGAGAATTCTGTAGGAAAAGAAAAGTTTAAATCCTAAGATCTCTGAATGGACATCTCTCTTTGCCCTCACTTACCCTCTGCTTGTTAATACTGCGTTATATTTCTTATGTTTTTATTGTGCAATTTGTTTTATACAGTGTTTTTTTTTCTGATCTCAGTTTACAGATTTTCCCAATACACATTCATGTTTTATATTTTATGCACGATGAACTAGATAACTAAGGTCCATGCATATATATAGAATTGCTGTATTGCCTGGCTGTGTTACATAACTGTAGTTGTGACATCATAATTGCACCCTCCAACACCGTTAGTCAATTCTTTTTTTTTTTTTTTTTTCATTTATGTGTTGTCCTTACCCTGGTAAAGTTTTTTTGTTTGTTTCTTTGTTTTTTGACACGGAGTCTCACCGTGTCACTCCATCTGGACGGTAATGTCATGATCTCAGCTCACTGCAACCTTCGCCTCCCAGGTTCAAATGATTCTCCTGCCTCAGCCACCCAACTAGCTGGGATTACAGGTGCTCATTATAACACCCAGCTAATTTTTTTGTATTTTTAGTATAGACGAGATTTCACCATGTTGGCCAGGCTGGTCTTGAACTCCTGACCTGGTGAACTGCCTGCCTTGGCCTCCCGAAGTGGTGGGATTACAGTCTTGAGCCACCGCACCTGGACTTTAGTCAATTCTTATTTTTTATAATGCTGTGTATTTTCTTGACCTCATTCATCAGAAGGTAGTGATCTTAACATGCGTTTCAGTTCTTATATTGTGTGCTGCTGGTAAGTAGAAGCTGTGGCGTCTCTCTTAAGAGAGTTTAGAACTCTGTAGGCTTTATAAATGCACTTTATTTGCTTTCTCATTTTATCATGGGTTAAAATATTTTATTAATTTTTATGATTTTTCATACAGCTTTTGGGTATGTGGTATGCAGTGTAACTGACACATTCCTCTCATTAGTATCACAAAGTGCTACTGGTTGCAGTGGCTCATGCTTGTAATCCAGGACTTTGAGAGGCCCAGGCGGGTGGATCACTTAAGGTCAGGAGTTCAAGACCAGCATGGTCAACATGGTGAAACCCCATCTCTATTAAAAATATAAAAATTAGCCAGGCATTGTGGTGCGTGCCTGTAATCCCAGGTACTCAGGAGGCTGAGGCAGGAGGATCATTTCAACCTGGGAGGTGGAGATTGCAGTGAGCTGAGATCACATAATTGCACTCCAGCCTGGGTGACAGAGTGAGACTGCATCTCGAAAAAATAAAAATACAAAAAATTTTTAAGAAAATTTTACAAAGTGCCTGTTCTGCATGGAAATAGGTAATTTTATGACATTTATTTAGAAAAATACTGTATTAATATTTCCTTTTTTTTTTCTTTTTAAAAATGCAGTCTTACTTTGTCACCCAGACTGGAGTGCAGTGCTGTGACCTCTGCTCACTGCAATCTCTGCTTCTTGGGTGCAAGTGATTCTTGTGCCTGTGGTTTCAGCCTTTGTAGTAGCTGGGACTACAGGCGCGGGCCACCACACCTGGCTAATTTTTATAATCTTTTATTCTCAGTGCTGTGATTGTTCGGCTATGCAGAATTTCCATTGAATTTGGTTATTCTTATATGAGCTTGTTGTGAATTTACCAATATACTATATTGTACAGTCTGTTAGCATTTATTTGTATACAGTAAATGTACTATAAGTATGAAGATAACATGTTTTTATCTTCTTTGTTGAAACAGTGATATGTTTTTTGCAAACTGTTATACACTTGAGGACCACAGTGGAAAAATACTCCTTACTTTAGGCTCACACATGTTGCTGCCCTGTCAGTGTTTTGTCATGATATTGGAAATAGGATTCCATAGAAATGATTTGAAGGGCATATAATCAACCTTTATTTATTAAAGAATCTTACTCCTTTTGTGATCCTGAACTTTGAAGATTAAGTTTGGAAAGTTTAAGTATTGTTTTTTGTGTCGTATTTACATATTGCAGTATTTTTTACCATCTGTACTGAATTAGAAACCTATTCGTGTTTACAGTTTGTTAAGTATCTCTTCCAAATGCGTGATGAAGGAGTTCTCGTCCACAGGGCCAGGCAATACAGAAGTGTTCCACATAGGGTCATTGGAAAGACATGAAAGTCGTCACATTGGAGATTTTTGCCTCCAGGAAATTGAGAAAGATATTCATGACTTTGAGTTTCTTTTTTTTTTTTTTTCTTCTACTCTCTTTTTTTTTTTTTTTTTTTAAATATAAAGATGGGGTTTCACCATGATGGCCATGCCGGTCTTGAACTCCTGACCTCAGGTGATCCACCCACCTCAGCCTCCCAAAGTGCTAGGATTACAGGCGTGAGCCACCGCGCCCGGCAGACTTTGAGTTTCAGTGGCCAGAAGATGAAAGAAATGGCCATGAAGCACCCATGACAAAAATCAAAAAGTTCACTGGTAGTACAGAGAGATATGATCAAAAGCATACTGGAAATAAGCCTATTAAAGATGAGCTTAGATTAAGCTTTCATTTTCATCTGCCTGAACTGCATGTGTTTCAGACTGAATGGGAAAATTGGTAATCAAGTGGAGTAACCTGTCAATGATGCTTCCTTGGTTTCAACATCCCCAAGAATTTTTTGTAGGCCCAATTCCCATATTTCTAATAACCATGACAATTTCCTCCATTCTTCATTACTCACACAACGACAGGAAGTACACATGAGAGAAAAACCTTTCCGATGTAAAGAGAGTGGCAAGGCCCTTACTGTAATTGTAGCTCACTCTTACAGAAACATCAGATAATCCATTTAGGAGAGAAACAATATGAATGTGATATATGTGGCAACGTCTTTAATTAGAAGTGATACCTCGCACACTGTTGTAGATGTCACACTGGTGAGAAACCTTCCAAGTATGAGTGTGGCAAGGTTTTTAATCAACCATCAAACCTTGCATGTCATCATAGTCTTCATTCTGATAAGAAACCTTATGAGTGTAATGAATGTGGCAAGCATTTTAATCAAAAAGGAAACCTTGAATGTCACCATAGACTTCATACTGGAGAGAAACCCTACAAGTGTAATGAATGTGGCAAGGGTTTTAATCGAAAATCACACCTTGTACTTTATTGTAGACTTCATACTGGAGAGAAACCTTACAAATGTGAAGAATATGACAAAGTTTTCAGTCGCAAATCACACCTTGAAAGACATTGGAGAATTCATACTGCAGAGAAACCCCATACAAATGTAAGGTTTGTGACAAGGCTTTTGGGTGTGATTTACACCTGGCACAACATACCAAAATTGGCACTTTGTGCCATTTTTAAGTTTTTTGTGTTTTTATTTTGTTGAGGTGGAGCCTTGCTGTGTTGCCCAGGCTGGAATGCAATGGCGCTATCTCAGCTCAATGCAACCTTCGCCTCTGGCTCAAGTGACTCTCCTGCCTCAGGCTCCTGAGTAGCTGGGATTACAGGTGCCCACCACCATACCAAGCTGAAGGTTTTGTATTTTTACTAGAAAGAGGGTTTCACCATGTTGGCCAGGCTGACCTTGAACTCCTGACCTCCCAAAGTGGTAGGATTACAGACCTGAGTCACTGGCTCAGCCTGCCTCTACTTTTTTTTTTTTTTTTTTTTTTTTTTTTTTGAGGGGGGCGGTTTGAGGTGGAGTTTTACTCCTTACTCAGGCTGCAGTGCAGTGGTGCAATCTCAGCTCACGACCACCTCCTCCTCCCGGGTTCAAGCAGTTCTCTTGCCTTAGCCTTGAAGGAGGCTGGGATTACACACGTGCTCCACCATGCCCGGCTAATTTTTTGTATTTTCAGTAGAGATGGGGTTTCCCCATTTTGGCCAGGCTGATCTCAAATTCCCCACCTCAGGTGATCCAACTGCCATGGCCTCCCAAAGTGCTGAGATTACAGGCATGAGCCACTGCACTCAGCCCAGCTGTCCTGTGGTTTTATCCATTATTGAAGGTGGGATGTTGAAATCTAGCATTAAATGGAGCTATTTCTTTGAGTTCTTTAAATATTGGCTTTATATATGGAACTCTGATATTGATGCATATATATATTTCTAGTTGTATATTCTGGGTGAATTAACTCTCTTATCATGGTATAATGTCCTTCCTGGTCTCCAATAAAAATTTTCTGTTTTTTGTGAGACTGAGTCTCACTCTGTTCCCCAGGCTGCAGTGCAGTGGCGGGATCTCGGCTCACTGGAATTTCCGTCACCCGGGTTCAAGCCATTCTCCTGCCTAAGCCTTCCGGAGTAGCAGGGATTACAGGCACCTCCTAGCATGCCTGGCTAATTTTTGTATTTTTAGTAGAGACGGGGTTTCAGCAAGTTGGCCAGGATGGTCTCTATCTCTTGACCTTGTGATCCATCTGTCTCAGCCTCCCAAAGAGCTGGGATTACAGGCATGAGCCACCACGCCCAGCCAATAAAATATTATTGAGTTAAAACATATTTTAGTATAGCCACCTCTGCTCTCTTTGGGTGACATTTGCCTGGAATATCTTTTTTTTAATCTTTTGTGTTATTCTGTATTAAAATTTTATTTTTAGATACAGTGTCTTGCTCTGTCACCCAGGGTGGAGTACAGTGGTGTGATCAAGGCTCACTGGAAGAAATCTTGAATTCCTGTGCCTAATGATTCTCCCACCTCAGCCTCCCCTGGTCGTTGGTACAGGTGCATGCCACCATGATGAGCTAATTTTATATATATATATATATATGTATATATACATATATATATATATGGGGGGTGGGGTTGACCATCTTGGCCAGGCTGGCCTTGAACTCCTAATGTAATGATTCACCTGCCTTGGCCTCCCAAAGTGCTGTAATTACAGGTGTGAACTACAGTGCCCGATGATGGGCTAATATTTTTTTTAGAGGCAGTGTCTAGCTGTGTTGTTGAAGTTGGTCTTGATCTCCTGAGCTCAAGAGATCCTCCTCAGCCTCCTGAGTTGCTGGGATTACAGGCCCCAACCCCCATACCTAATTATTGGTTGTTATTTTTTAAACTGTAGCCTATGTGTGTCCTTAGGGCTAATATGAGTCTTCTGTGGACAACATGTAGTTAGTTCCTATTGATTCAGCCAGTCTTTGCCTTCCGAGTGCTGTGTAATATTTATATTTGATATATGCCTGATGGAGTAGACCTTACTGTTTAATTCTTGTAGGTTTTTTTTTTGTTCTTCATTTCTCATTAACTACTTTTTGTGTTTAATTGCTTTTTTGTGTAGATACTCTTTAACTTTCTTTTCATTGACTTTTTCTTTTATGACCGAGTCTCACTCTGTCGCCCAGGCTACAGTGCAGTGGTGCAATCTTGGCTGACCGCATCCTCTGCCTCCCGGCTGAAACGATTTTTTGCTCCGGCATCCTGAATAGCTGGGACTCCAGGCGCCCACCACCATGCCCAACTAATTTTTGTGTTTTTAATAGGGATGGGGTTTCACCATGTTGTCCAGGCTGGACTTTTACCTCCTGATCTCAAGTGATTTACCTTCCTCGGCTTTCCAGAGTGCTGGCCTTACAGTTGCGAGCTGCCATGCCCAGCCATTGTTAGTACTTTATGTAGTTTTTGTCATTTAGTTTTCACTAAACATATAAGTGGTTTGAGCGTGATTACAATGTGAACATAGCAACCATGTTAGTGTGGATTCCTTTCCATATGAAGAACTGAAGTGTGTTGTGTAGATATTTGAGGCGGAAGTCATTGTTGCAGGTATGTTAAACTTCTCAAAGTTATAGCATAGTAATGAAACTTTAAATGTGCATAACTTGGCCAGGTGCACTGGCTCAAGCCTGTAATCCCAGCGCTTTCAGAGGCTGAGGCCGGTGCATGACTTGGGGTCAGGTTTTCGAGACCAGGCAGGCCAACATGACAAAACACCATCTCTAATAAAAATAGAAAAATTAGCTGGGCATGGTGGTGCGTACCTGTAACCTCACCTCCTCAGGAGGCTGAGATCAGAGAATCGTTTCAACCCAGGAGGTGGAGGTTGCAGTGAGCCTAGATTGCACCATTGTACTCCAGTCTGGACGACAGGGAGAGACTTTGTCTCAAAAAAATAAAAATATAAGAATTTGTTTTTCTTGCTGTTTTTATTCTTTTGAATCCCACCTCCACCACCAAGAAATGTTTCTTAAAGTCACAAAGTGAGTGTTCTGTGTGAATATAGGTAACTTTATGTCCTTATCAGAAAAATACTGTATTAACATTTTTTTCTTTCCTTCCTTCCTTCCTTCTTTCTCTCTCTCTTTCTCTTTCTCTCTCTCTCTCTCTCTCTCTCTCCTTCTTTGTTTCTTTCTTTCTTTCTTTCTTTCTTTTCTTTTCTTTTCTTTTCTTTTCTTTTCTTTTCTTTCTCTTTCTTCTTTCTTTCTTTCTTCTCACTTTGTTCCTTAGACTGAAGGTCAGTGATGTGATCTCAGCTCACTGCATCCACTGCTTCTTCGGTTCAAGTAATTCTTCTGTCTCAGCCTCCGGAGATCTTCTTAGTGCTATGATTGTTTGACAATACAGAATTTCCTCTGATTTTTGTTATGCTGACATGACCTTATTGTGGATTATTTACCAATGTAGTATATTGTATGGTCCTTTAGCATTTATTTGTATACAGCGAATATGCTGTAAATTTGAAGAATACATAGTTTTCTCTTCGTTGATATGACGGTAGTGTGTTTTTTACAAACTGCTATGCACTTTAGGATCACAGCGGAAAAATACTCCTTACTTTAGATTTATACATGTTTGTGCCCTGTTAGTGTTTTTCATGATATTGAAAACAGGCTTCTGTAGAAATGATTTGAGGTACATGTAATTGCCCTTAATTATTTCTTTATTGATTTTTTTTTTTTTTTGACTTGGAGTCTAACTGTGTTGTACAATGGCATGATCTCAGCTCACTGCAGCCTCCACCTCCCGGGTTCAAGTGATTGTCCTGCCTTAGCCTCCTGAGTTGCTGGGATTACAGGTGCTTGCCACCATGTCTGGCTAATTTTGCCCTTTATTAAAGAATCTTATTCCTTTTGTGTTCCTATACTTTGAAGATCATGTTGGCAAGTTTGAAATAAGAATTGTTCTGTGTGTCATATTTACACATTTCAGTATTATTTACCATTTATACTGAGTTGCAAACCTATTGGTGTTTACATCTTGTAGATGTCGCTTCCGAATTCATGGTGAAGGCAACATGCACAGGACAGTGTAATACAGAAGTGTTCCCCACAAGGACATTGCAAAGACATGAAAGTCATCACATGGGAGCAAAATCTTTCCAATGTAATGAGACTGGCAAAGCCTTTAATTGTAGCTTACTTTTAAGGAAAAATCAGATAATCCATTTAGGAGAGGAACAGTATAAATGTGATGTATGTGACAAGCTCTTTTTTTTTTTTTAAACTTTTTAATTTTTTTTATTTTATAGCTACTTACTTACAGAGTGGCAAGGTCTTTAATCAGAAGCGACAGCTTGTACGCCATCGTAGATTTCATACTGGAGAGAAACCTTACAAGTGTAATGAGTGTGGCAAGAACTTCAGTCAGATGGCAAATCTTGTAGACCATCATAGACTTCATACTGAAGAGAGACCTTACAAGTGTAATGTATGTGGTAAGACCTTCAGTCACACGTCATACCTTTTTTACCATCGTAGACATCATACTGGAGAGAAACCTTACAAGTGTAATGAGTGTGGCAACACCTTCAATCAAAAGTCATTCCTTACATACCATTGTAGACTTCATACTGGAGAGAAACCTTACAAGTGTAATGAATGTGGCAAGGGTTTTAATAAAAAAGCACACCTTAAATGTCATCATAAAGTTCATACTGGAGAGAAACCTTACAAGTGTAATGAGTGTGGCAAGACCTTTACTCAAATGTCATCCCTTACATGCCATCGTAGACTTCATACTGGAGAGAAACCTTACAAGTGTAATGAGTGTGGCAAGAATTTCCGTCAGTATTCAGCCCTTGTAAACCATAAGGCAATTCATACTGGAGAGAAACCTTACAAGTGTAATGAGTGTGGCAAGTCCTTTGTTCGAAATACAACACTTGTAAATCATAAGGTAGTTCATACTGGAGAGAAACCTTACAAGTGTAATGAGTGTGGCAAGTGCTTTGGTCGAAATACAGCCCTTGTAAATCATAAGGCAGTTCATACTGGAGAGAAACCTTACAAGTGTAATGAGTGTGGCAAGGCCTTCAGTCAGACGTCATCCCTTACATACCATCGTAGACTTCATACTGGAGAGAAACCTTACAAGTGTAATGAATGTGGCAAGGGTTTTAATCAAAAGGCACACCTTGAATGTCATCATAGAGTTCATACTGGTGAGAAACCTTACAAGTGTAATGAGTGTGGCAAGACCTTCAGTAAGATGGCGAGTCTTGTAGCCCATCAAAGACTTCATAGTGGAGAGACACCTTACACGTGTAATGAGTGTGGCAAGACCTTCAGTCACATGTCATCCCTTACATGCCATCATAGACTTCATACTGGAGAGAAACCTTACAAGTGTAATGAATGTGGCAAACATTTTAATCAAAAATCACACCTTGCACCGCATTATAGACTTCATACTGGAGAGAAACCTTACAAATGTGAAGAATGTAACAAAGTTTTTAGAAGCAAAACACAACTTGAAAGACATAGGAGAATTCATACTGGAGAGAAACCATACAAATGTACGGTTTGTGACAAGGCTTTCGGGCGTAATTCAACTCTGGCAGAACATACTAGAATCCACACAGGAGAAAAACCTTACAAGTGTAATGAGTGTGGCAAAGCCTTTAGGGGGCATTCAACACTTAGTCATCATAAATCAATCCATGGTATAGGGAAGCTTTTCTACGGTAATAATTGTCATCAAGTCTTCAGTAAGGCTACAACCATTGCAAATCATTAGAGAATCCATAACGAAGAGAGATCTTTCAAATGTAATAAAGGTGGCAAATTTTTCAGACATCGTTCATCCGTTGCAGTTCATTGACAAACTTATACTGGAGAGAAACCTTACAAACGTTATGATTGTGGCAAGGTCTTCTGTCAAACTTCATCTTAGGGAAAACAGGAGAATTCATATAGGAGAGAAACCTCACAACTGTTAGGACTGTGGCAAAGCCTTTACGTTCACACCTCATTAGACATCAGAGAATCCACACTGGGCAGAAATCTTAAAATTTGATAAGTGTGGCAAGCTCTTCAGTCCAAGGTCACTTCCTGCAGAACGTTGGAAAATTCATTTTTGAGATAATTGTTCCAAATGCAATGAGTCCAGCAAACCATGAAGCATTAATTGACATTAGAGTCAATATAGCATTGACGTAAGTTTGAGTTGACTTAACATTCAGTTCAATCATTAATTGACACTAAAGAGTTTATATGAAGAGGATTCGTCTTGGCATGTTTGCTCATGCCTGTAATCCCAGCACTTTGGGAGGTCAAGATGGGTAGATCACTTGAGATCAAGAGTTTGAGACCAACCTGGCCAACAGATGTAAGCCTCTTTTCCCAGTTTGGTTTTTGATTTTTTTTTTTTTTTAACAAAAATTGATAGGAATGTTTAGGGGTATTGAGCTGAATCTAAATCACATTGGGCTTTATAATCATTTAACAATATTAATTTTTCCAATATATCAATGAGGGTTGTGGACAGGAAACCCCATAAATGCCGAGGCAGGAGTCAGAAGCCTCAGTCTGTTTCCATATAAATAATGAAGAAGAAAATAGAGATAACCGTAGTAGTTACTCATAGGTGACCTTAGTTATTCATAGGTAATCATTAAGACATATATAAATATGTGTACTCAGCATAATCTTTTACTAATGCGTCTCAGGTCTCGAAGTGTGAAACTAAGGTGACATTGTGAAAGAAGTGACCCTAAGGCAAGACGCTTTAAGCGCTCTGTCATGCCCGTGTAAGGGCTGCTGGAGGGCACCTTGGCTATGCGACAGCACCAGTGCTGGGAAAGTGCCCGCTGTTTAGCAAGCTATGGAAGAAGATGTCGGGCATGTCTTCTTCTTCCCAGGAGCTAGGAGAAAACTCCACTCCCCAGGTTCTTGCGGTGGGTCTGATGGCTGTCAGGGAGGCCCATAGACATCCAGGGGCTTAAGTGTCTCTATGTGATGCAATGCTTCAGTGGTCATGTTTCATGTCTACTTTCATATTCCACTTCTGGACCTGGTTCCTCTTTTTCTTAGAAGGTAAAATCAGTAAAAGTAACATAAATATGAATGTCTTGACAAGTACAGAACAGCGCTGACAATTATGCTCCTTCCCTTGTTTTGGCTTCTTGAGAGTCCTGGGCCCCTACCTAGATGACACGTGATGTACTTTGACCCTATCACTGACCACCAATCCCTTGCCCTACCTACCCTGCCCCCAGCTTTGTAGTCAATAAAAGTCAGAGTGTGCGGACACTCGGGGCCATGGCCGGACTCTGCACTTTGGTTGGCAGTGGACCGCTGGGCCCAAACTCTCTTGCTCCCGATCTCAGTGTATTGTGACTATTCCCAGTTTCTCGTCTCCATACCACTAGAGAGGGGCTCACAGGACCCTGTAGGGCTGGACCCTACATCTGGCTCTCCAACCTGGGTTTCTCTCTTGTGTGAATGTACGCATTGTGCGTGGAAGCAGAGGATCTTTGGGTGAGAAATTCCTGAGGACTGTGATTAACAAGCTTGTGGTAAGCTTAGGTGCCTCAGAGGAATCCAGGGTAATCGTGGTACAAGCCAGTACGAAATGCTTGGCCTATCTTAATTTTATTAGAATTCTTCAAAAAGGAAGGTCACAGTTTCTTCTGAGAAATTTATTCAGTTGTTGGAGGTTATGGATCAGTTTTGCCCCTGGTTCTCCATTGAAGGACCTTGAAACTCCAGGATTGGGATAAGGTCAGCCACCATCTTAAAGTGACTCAAAAGGAACGGAGTATTTTTCCTGTTGCAATCTGGTGTATTTGGTCTTCTGTACTGTCCTCAAGTCTCTGCAGACAGAGGAAGAGTCCTTGGAGGCCGACTCCTCCTTCCTGTCTTCAGAGGAGGTTGAGGAGATTGTTGGGTCACTTTCTCTGGAGGACACAGCCAAGATTGAACACGCCATTGCTAATATGGAGGTGGACCCAGAATTCACTTTTGTCTCTCCACCTACTCCTAAGCCTTCTGCACCACCTGTTACTGTATCTGATGACCTCATGCGTGAGTTACAGACTATTGATTGGCAAAGCCCGATTGAGCAGTCCATGCAACGGCCGTCGTGGCCAGAAGCTTCTGCCCTCTCTCAGCCTGCTGTAGGGCTGTGAACCATCCATCTAATCAGCCCAGTGATGAAGCTCTCAACTCTATCCTTGTTCAGGCTTGCTGAAAGGCCCTCAACTCTGTCCTGTGCATCAGGCTCCTCAGAAGTCTGCTCTGTCGTCCATTGGTCAGCCTGGTTTTCAGGCCCTTGAAAGACCTCCTCTGCAGGTAACGGATTCACAGCCTGGTCCACAGCCCTTGAAAGATGCATCACAGGTAGCCACGGGTCAGCCTGGTTTAAAGGCTCTCAACCTCTCTTCTCAGCATTCCAATTTCCTTTCTGTTTCTGGTCCATCCGTGATTGTGGTTTGCTCCCAAAAACAAATGTCACATACATAGGTGAGGATGATATGCCACTGACGACAGCTATGACTCAGGCTCATGAATATGGGGATTCTGAGGCGTCGCAGTTTTCCATGTTTTTGCAGCCTCCTATACCTGCTACTCCCGTCCCGGCACCCCCTGGCACTAATCCACCTGCTGTTCTTGCTCTGCAAGCCAATGGCACCTAAGGGTGCACAGCCTGACACTCAGGCACCAACGCCTGTTTCTGAGTACCCTGTGCCCACTGCTGCTGGTATTCCTGGTGTACAAGCTGTCACCCAGTCAGATCTTCTCAGTCCAGGACCGCTTCAGGTGCACATGGCAAATTGGGACTGCTCTGATTAAGTTTTTGCCTGATGACGATTTGCTTTCACTTTTTTTAAAAAAACAATTCCAGGCTACGCTTCAAGCCTGGTCTTCCCCTTTCTATATTACTCATATTCATTCTGATTCTCCTTTGCCAGGGCCTCTTTCAGCAACCAGTGCTAGAGCTGATGCATTAGTCACTTCTGCAATTGATTTTCATGCGGTAACTCATACTAATGCGGAGAGTTTAAAAACAAATTATCCATTACTTGGAAACAAGCTAAATCTACTGTCCAACAGTGTCCTTCTTGTCAGGTTTTAGTTCGACAGTGACTTTCCTTTGCAGTTAACCCTAGGGGACTTTCTCCTAACACTCTTTGGTAGATAGAAGTTACCCATGTTCCCTCTTTTGGTAGACTCTCTTTTGTGCATGTTACTGTTGATAACCTTTTCTCATTTAACGTGGGCTACTTGCCAGACAGGAGAAAGCACCGCCCACCTGAGCCTCCCAAAGTGCTGGGATTACAAGTGTGAGCCACCGCACCTGGCTGTATGTTTTAAATCACTTTGATCAATGTTTATAGATTTCATGGTACAAATTTCTCAGCTTTTTACATTGATTCCTAAATATTTCTTACTTTAGGTTCTCTAACAAATAGAAGTTTTTTAAATTTTCTTTTAAAATTGTTTATTGTTAATGTATGGAAGTTAACCTAATTTTTGGTGCTGATATTGTATTCTGCAAATACACTGAATGCGTTTATTAGTTCCAGTAGTATCTTGGTTGACTCTTTGTGATTTTCTATACAGAAGATTATGTCATTTACAAACACATATAATTGTACTTCTTTCTTTCTGATTTGGATGAGTTTTATTTTTTTGGCTATTTAATTGCTCTGGCTAAGACAGCCAGGATTTATTGAATAGAAGGGGTGAGAGCGTTCGTGGACCATGCGAGATCCTACAGGAAAAGCATTCCGTTTTCTCGGACTGGTTATTTCCACTGTGGTCGTTTCATGGATGGTCTTTACATTGTTGCGGTAAATTTGTATCTCTATTTGTTTTGTTTAGGATTACTATGATGACTGGATGTTGAATTTTGTAAACTGCTTTTTCTCCATCTATTGAGGTGATGTGGTTTTTATCTTTCATTCTGTTACAGTGAAAAATGACATTGATTTGCTTGAATATGGGGACCCATCCTTGCATCCCAGAGATAAGTGGCACTTGAATATCTACAATCCTTTTTATATCCTCTTGAATAGAGTTTTCTGGTACAAGGGATCATCAAGAACATGGAAAAATATTAATTATAAGAAAATTGTACTTGAATTTCACACTTGAGCAGCGGGGACTGACAATTAGAATGACGTATTAAACTAAACAAGGTCTTGGGTTGTTTGAGTGGATACCGGAAACTGAAAGTCAGCATGTAGAGCTGGGCACAGTGGCTCACGCCTGTAATCCTAGCACTTTGGGAGGCCGACGTGGGTGGATCTCCTGAGGTCAGGAGTTCAAGACCAGCCTGGCCATCATGGTGAAACCCCATCTTTAAAAAAAGAAAGAAAGAAATAAAGAAATACAAAAAAAGAAAGTTAGCATGCAGAACTGTCTACTACACACAGGAGGTGAAGGAGAAGTTCATATTGCATGACAATAAAGTCAGGGCCCGGAGCGGTGGCTCACACCAGTAATGCTAGCACTGTGAGATGCCGAGGCAGGTGGATCGCTTGAGGTCAGGAGTTTGAAAACAGCTTGGCCAACATGGTGAAACACCGTCTCAACTAAAAATAGAAAACAAAGGCCGGGCGCAGTGGCTCACGCCTGTAATCCCAGCACTTTGGGAGGCCGAGGCGGGTGGATCACGAGGTCAAGGGATCGAGACCATCCTGGTCAACATGGTGAAACCCCGTCTCTACTAAAACTACAAAACATTAGCTGGGCATGGTGGCGTGTGCCTGTAATCCCAGCTACTCAGGAGGCTGAGGCAGGAGAATTGCCTGAACCCAGGAGGTGGAGGTTGCGGTGAGCTGAGATCGCGCCATTGCACTCCAGCCTGAGTAACGAGCAAAACTCCGTCTCAAAAAAAAAAAAAAGAAAACAATTAGGCAGGCATGGTAATGTATGCCTGTAATCCCAGATGCTTTGGAGGCTAAGACAGGAGAACTGCTTGAAATCGAGAGTCAGAGGTTGCAGTGAGCTGAGATGGAGCCACTGCACTAAAGCCTGAGTGACGGAGAAAGACTCTGTCTCAAAACAAGCAAACAAAAAAATTTTTCTATTAATAATTAGTAAGAATAAGCTGCACCAGAGATAAGATCTCCTGGGAGCATTGTCCCTTCTTTTTGAGATGGAGGCTCACTCCTTTGCCCAGGCTGAAGTACAGAGGCGCCATCTCAGTGCAGTGTAACCTTCACCTCCTGGGTTGAAGCAATTCTCCTGTCTCAGCATTCTGAGTAGCTGGGACTACAGCTGCCTGCCACCATGCCCAGCTAACTTTTGTATTTTCAGTAGCAATGGGGTTTCACCTTGTTGATCAGGCTGGTCTTGAAAGCCTAACCACAGGAGATCTACCTGCCTCAGCCTCCCAAAGTGCTGAGATTACAGGTGTGAGCAGTCGCTCCTGGCTTATTCTCCCTTGTTGTGGAATGATAAGGTAACCTTCCTTGAAGCATATCAGTCCGTAACCAGTCAAGGTGCTGCAACCTATGCACTGGTCTTGAATGGAAAATGTGGTGATTCTGATAAAGCTCCGCTGTCTGTCCCTATGCCTGTGAAACCTTAACGTCTCTACTTTGGAATGCTGATCTCATTCATTTGGAGTTGATATTTCTAGTTGGCTATCTTCAAACTTTGTGTTCACATAAACTCTACACTTAATCATATATTCTAAATTTTATTATATACTACTGACATCAGTTTCTGTTGGATTGCAGGAGCCTCACCAGAGAGGGTGCCTGTGGCCATGTTGTGAAACTCACACTTGCCAAAAAGACATAGATTAGGGTTTTTTCCTCTCTTTCGGGATGAAGCTAAGGAGCTGACACACATGGTCACCTCCATTACCAAGTGAAGCGAGGATGAACATGTGTGACTAAGGGTGTTGTCAGGTCCTCTTACCTGAGGAGTTATTAGTGTTTACCTTGAAAACATGTACTTAATGCCTTGTATAGAACAGGGAAGTTTCCTTCTCTCTTGTCAACGTCTTAGCTATTTGCCTACTTCCCATTGTATTCTGGTCTAAGGTTTATTAATAAAGTATTTTATTTCTTTCTCTGTATCGTCGTGGAGATGATTTCTCATTTGAGGGAAGATGTTTTTGTTTTCAGTTATATTTTCTCAACCTTTAAAAAGCGAAGTAAAGAGTATTTCTTGTGCCAAGCACTGTGGCTCACGCCTGTAATCCCAGTGAGCCCAGATCTTGCCGCTGCGCTCCAGCCCAGACAACAGAGAAATACTCTGTCTCAAAACAAAACAAAAACAAAAACAAAACAAAGGTGCGGTGGCTCACGCTCGTAATCATAGCACTTTGGAAGGCCGAGGCAGTCGGCTCACGAGGTCACGAGTTCGAGAACAGCCTGGCCAACACAGTGAAACCCCGTCTCTACTACAGATACAAAAATTAGCTGGACGTGGTGGTAGGCGCCTGCAATTCCAGCTACTCCGGAGGCTGAGGCAGCAGAATCGCTTGAACCTGTGAGGCAGAGGTTGCAGTCAGCCATGATCGTGCCACTGCACTCCCCACCCCGCTCCGGGTGACAGAGCTAGACCCTGTATCAAAAAACCAAAAATAAACAAACAAAAAGGAAAGAAAAAAGTAAATTAAAAAAGGAAAATAATAGATGTCTTCCACAAATGTGCTGGGACAACTAACTGCATATCCACATGGAAAAGTATGATGTTGGATCCCTATGGCACATCATCAATTTTATTTTAAAAAGTTACAAGAGAGCCGGGCGCGGTGGCTCAAGCCTGTAATCCCAGCACTTTGGGAGGCCGAGGCGGGTGGATCACGAGGTCGAGAGATCGAGACCATCCTGGTCAACATGGTGAAACCCCGTCTCTACTAAAAATACAAAAAAGTAGCTGGGCATGGTGGTGCGTGCCTGTAATCCCAGCTACTCAGGAGGCTGAGGCAGGAGAATTGCCTGAACCCAGGAGGCGGAGGTTGCGGTGAGCCGAGATCGCCCCATTGCACTCCAGCCTGGGTAACAAGAGCGAAACTCCGTCTCAAAAAAAAAAAAAAAGTTACAAGAGAGTAAGAGAGACGGAGCAGGAAGGGAGTACAGTGGGAGGGGGTGTTACTTTGTCTGCCAGGCTGGCCTGGACCCCCGGGTTCAGCAATCCTGAGTAGCTGATGCCGATGCTTCCTGAGTAGCTGGGACCTCAGTCCCTGCCCTCATCCCCTCAATTCTGTGTTCAAGCAGCAGGTGGTGACCTGACTCCTCCCTGGCCTGAGCCATCTGTCCTGCCTCCCAGACAGTGGCGTTTGGGAAGTCTCTGAAGCTGAGCTTGAGGTGAACTCTCTCCCGAGTGAATGGAGAGTAGAAAGGGAAAGGGTTTCTATTCTGTTCTGTGGGCGTGTCGGTAACCCCCCATATAGGCACCGAGGAATGAGGGCTAAGCAGAACCCTGGCACACTTAGGGCTTGAGGAATATCTCCCTTTATAGTGTTACTACTCAGCTATTTCCTTTTATATAATCCTTTACATAATCATATATTAGTTTATAGAAATAGGGCTTGAAGAATCCCTTTATATAATCCTCTATATATAATCATATAATTGTTGATAGTATGAGTGCCTAAAGAATATTTCCCTACATATATACCTATAATTATATCTTAGTTCATAATCAGAGGAATGCCTAGAGTGGACACAGTACAGAGCATGAATTAAGGAATAAGCACCTTATAATTGGAGGAATGCCTAGAGCAGACACAGTGCAGAGCATGGTTTAAGGGAAAAACAGCTATACCAGGCCAAGAATCCATGGCCCAGGCGGCAGCGTTCAGTATCGTAAAGATACCCGCTGTATGGCAGGCTTGGGGCGAGAGCCACTCCTCCTGATAAAGGAGTTGTAGGACCTTGCTCCAGTTCTTGTGGAATGCTGCCCTCAGAACCGCAATCCACCTTCGGGATTGTGAACTTTATCAGCTCTTGCTACTGTGCTGCTCGAAAAGCATCTTCCTATAGAATCCATTGGAAGCAGCCAGAGGGTGGCAGTAACCTTGACTGTCACTGCTATGTGACTTACAGCATCCTCCTATAAATCTTAGAAGTAGTTTTCCATAGATAGAAGTATTACACACTGCACCCTCTTCACTTTGCATGGCCCACCTTCAAGCCTCGGTGACCTAATGGGGGTGGACCCCTTACTGCACACGGCCCTTGCCTTCATGGGAACGGGCCCCTTGTTGCGCGCTGTCCACCTCCTGGCCTAGGTGACCTAATGGGGTGGACCCTATGTTTTATTGCTCACGACCCTATCACTATGCTTAAAGATGATTTCACTCACTGCCCTACCCGCTAACCTATACACAATAAATACTCATGCTTCTGGACATTTGGGTCCTCGCCTGACTCCGCTTATAGGTGGCGTGGCCCCCAGAGCCCCACTGCATTTTCTTTGTACTTCTGCGTCCTGTCTCTTTATTTCTCGGATCCTGCGCCTCAGCACAGCATAAGGCTCACCCTACGACCCTGTGGGTACTCAGACCTACATCAGGTGCCCAACGTGTCCTACATGGGCGTCAGAAGGAAAACGTAGTTTCCGCCCAGATACGGCTTTGCATTTCACATTCTGGTTTGCATCCCCGTTCCAGAAAATTCCAGGGCTTTTTACTCACGTGTCAGCCTTCCCGGTGGGTGTAGCTTCCAAAACCTGAGAAACAGGCGCTGGGAGCCAGGCTGAGACAGACACAGGTGTCGGCCGGCCCCGCCCTCTGCTGGTCTTGAAGGGCAGGGTCTCTCCGACCAGCGCCCCGCCCCTTCCTCCCCAGGCCCCGCCCACCTCCCTGCGGGTCCCGCCCTGGCCTGGCTTCTGTCCTGCGCGCGCAGATTCTCGCAAACCCGGAAGCGGATCGCGTGGAGTGAGGGATCCTCCGGGACGCGTGAGTTTCGCTCTGTCTTGCATTAAGTCTCCGCTTCCCCGGTCCCCGACGCTTGTGTACCTGGGACTTGGGGTCCCCACAGAGCTGAAAGTTCTCACCTGTTTTCCTTCACCCAGAGCAAACAGACGTTTCCTTGAAAGTCCGGGGGTCGCTTCCTTTTTGCTTTGAAGTCGCCCTCAGGCTTGTCCCGTCCCGGTGTTTCTGTTATAGGACACTGTATACACTTCCTATCGCGTGGTTCTCCTGCTCAAAACCTTTTTCTGACCCCTCCCGCCCCGCGCTTATTAAAGCCCTCACCCGACAGGTGGATTCCCACCCTGGGCGCCTCCCACCCTTGCCCTCGTCGGCCCCCTGAGCGCAGCGCTGCGGCTCCAGTCTGGGGCAGGCCGCGTCCTCTGCCTGGTCCTGGGATCCTGCAGACTCCATCTTTGTCCTAAGGCGCCGTCGCCCCCACATCTCCCTCCTCGTGAGGGGCCCTGCTGCTCCCCAGGTCTCCCCACTACTTCCCCTGAGCCCGATTTAGGGAGGTGCCCGGGGCCTGTCCTGTGACAAGCGGTGTTCTTGCCTGCCCAGCTACAGCCGCTGTAAAAATGTGCTTGTCCGGATGCAGGCGACTTAATTCAAACCCACCTTTAATAGTGGGGGCCCACGGGATCAAGAGACAGCAGTAGAAAACCTGAGACAGAGAAAAGAGGAATGAGAAACACCCATAACAGATGGCAAAGTAGAGGATGGGTGAGGGATTTGCTAAGAGACTGCAAAAGTGAAAAAATAAAAGGAGGCGAAAAGCAGCTGGAGAAATGTAGAGAAAAGCGAATCGTACAGAGATGAAGGACAGCAAGGCAGGGATGGGGCAGCAAAGAGGGAGGCTCAGGAGAGTGAGGGAGACGAGGAGGGGTTTGGAGCCGGGGCAGACAGAGCAGAGGGTGCTGGTGGCAAGGAGAACAGAGGGAACCACAGCACGGAGGACAGCTGGGGATGTGGGGTGCCAGAGAGTGGAGACGGGGGTATAACAGGGAAGAATTTAACAGGGAGGGTAGAGGAGGTTCAGAGATGGAAGAAGCAGCAGAAATATACGGAGATTGAGGACGATTGGGGAGAAGGAGCAATAAGAGGTTAAATAAGTTGTGAGGATGGAGCAGAAGAGGTGGAATAGGAGGAATAGAGGGGAGAAGGGGATAAACAGCAGGAGAGGAGATGGGGACAAAGAGAGGAGCAGAATCCCAGCAAAAAAAGAAAAAACAAGCTAGAGAGAGAAGGGGAGAATGAGAGAGATGTATAGGATTAGGGAAGGAAGCACAGTAAGGAAGAAAGAGGGGCTGGGTGCAGTGGCTCCTGCCTGTAATCCCTGCACTTCAGGAGACTGAGGCAAGGAGATGCTTCAGTCCAGGAGTTCGAGACCAGCCTGGGCAACATAGTGGGACCCCATCTCTGGAAAAAAAACAAAAAATTAACCTTGTGATGGTGCACACCTGTAATCCCAGCTACTCTGGAGTCCCAGGTAGGAGAATTAGTTGAGCTCAGGAGGTCCAGGCTGCAGTGAGCCAAGATCATCATTCACCTACAGAGTGAGATCCAGTCTCTCAGAAGGAAAAAAGGATGGGGAACTTTGGGTATAGATGAGTGGGTGAGTTCATTGGATTTGATTACTTGTGACATGTTGACTTCTGTGTATATAATCTACTTAAATAGGTTTTAAGTTATTAAAATTATTTTAGTTTTATGAGATTGAGAATTTTAAGATTCCTATCTATGAAACATGTATTTTTGTAAATCTTGGCATCAGAGGTTAGCTTCCACTTGGAATCCCTATTCAGCCAGAGGGCAGTGTCTTATTCAGTTGTGAGTCAGTCTCTTCCCTTTTCCCAGAGTGGGGTAGGAAGTGCAGCAGTGAAGTGGGAAAAGAATTACTTTCTGTTATTACATAATACTTTTAATAAAATTAATTAATTATTATTTTGAGACACAGTCTGCTTCTAACTCCCAGCTGGGTGCAGTGGCGACATCTGCTCTAACTGCAGCCTTGACCTCCTCGGCTCAAGCCATCCTCCTACCTCAGCCTCCCGAGTAGCTGGGACCACTGGGTGAGCCACCAAGCCCGACTAGTTTTTTTTTTTTTTTTTAAGAAACAAGGTTTCACTATGTTTCCCAGGCTGGTCTCAAACTCCTAGGGTCAAAGGGTTCTCCTGTGTTTTTGTTTGTTTGTTTGTTGAGATGGAGTTTTGCTCTTATTGCCCAGGCTGGAGTGCAATGGTTCGAACTCAGCTCACTGCAACCTCGACCTCTTTGGAGGCTGTGATTACAGAGGCCCGCCAGTACAACTGGTTAATTTTGTAGTTTTAGTAGAGATAGTGTTTCTCCATGTTGGTCAGGCTGGTCTCAAAATCCCAACCCCAGATAATCCACTGACCTCTGCATCCCAAAGTGCTGGGATTAAAGGCGTGAGCCATCGCACCCGGCCAGCTGTATCCTCTCATTTTTTCCTCCCAATATACTGCGATTACAAGGATGAGCCATCTTGCCTGACCAACATAGTACCTTTCTTTGTTCGTGTGTTTGTTTGAGGCGGAGTTTCGCTCTTGTTGGCCAGACTGGAGTGCAATGATGTGATCTCGGCTAACCATAACCTCCGTCTCCCGGGTTCAAGCACTTCTCCTCCCTCAGCCTCCTGAGTAGCTGGGATTATAGACAAGCGCCACCACACCTAGCTATTATTTTACTAGAAGGCTGAGGCAGGAGAATCGCTTGAACCCAGGAGGCAGAGGATGCAATGTGCCAAGATTGCACCATTGCACTCCAGCCTGGGCAACAAGAATAAAACTCACGTCAAAAAAAGAATGGGGCAGGAGAGGAGAGGGGCATAAAATAAGCAGAAACTCAGTGGGAAAGGCAGAAGGAAACAGATGGAGAGAGAAGGTGAGAAAGAACTGGGTGCAGAATGAGGGAGGGAAACAGTAATGAAAACGAGGGGGACCCTGCGTGTAGATGAGCACTGAGTTGACTGGATGTGATGATTAAGTTATGACATGTTGCTTTCTCTCTTTATAATGTAATAAATGTAATTTTGTTTAAATTTACCAATGAGAATGAGAGCTGCCAACCTCCTGTCTAAGTGTGGCGCATTTTATAATCATGGTGTCAGAGGCTAGCTTCTCTTTGAAACCCCTGTTCAGCCGGAGGACAGTGATGTGACCCATTAGTCATGTATCACCCTCTTCCCTTTCCATGGGTGGGTGGGGAGTGGGGCAGTGAAGTAGAGGAAGAAGTGGCTGAGTCTGTTACTACATGGAACCTAATAAAAAAGAATGTTAAACGTGCTTTTGGGTCGGGCGCGGTGGCTGCCGCCTGTAATCTCAGCACTTTAGGAGGCGGAGGTGGGTGGATCACCTGAGGTACAGAGTTCAAGAACAACCTGACCAACGTGGAGAAACCCCGTCTTTACTAAAATTACAAAAGTTTAGCCTGGCATGGTTGCGAATACCTGTAATCCCAGCTCCTCAGCAGGCTGAGGCATGAGAATCACTTCAAGCCGGGAGGCGGAGGTCGTTCTAAGCCGAGATCGCATCATTACACTCCAGCCTGGCAATAAAAGTAAAACTCCATCTCAAAAAAAGACAAAAAAAAAAAAGTAGAGGACTTTTGTTCTCATTTTGTAATGAGTTTCCTTTTTTCTACTTCCTCCCATTTCATTAGTTGTTTATTATTTTTTAATTTTCTTTTTTTTTTGGAGACAAAGTTTTGCTCTTCTTGCCCAGACTGGAGTGCAATGGTGAAATCTTGACTGACCACAACCTCCACCCCAGGGGTTCAAGCGATTCTCCTGCCTCAGCTCTTGAGTACCTGGGATTACAGGCGTGCACCACCATGACCGGCTCGTTTTCTATTTTCTGTAGAGAATGGGTTTCTCAACCTTGGTCAGGCTGGTCTGGAACTCCTGACCTCAGGTGATCTGCCTGCCTCAGCTTCCCAAAGTGTTGGGATTGCTGGCGTGAGCCACTGCGCCTGGCCTTTTAACTTTCATTTTTATTTTTTTCAGACACTGTTACTGTTGCCCAGGCTGGAGTGCAGTAGCAGGATCACAGCTCACTGCAGCTGCAACCTCATGGGCTCAAGTGATTTTCCCACCACAGCCTCTCCCTCTGCAGTAGCTGGGACCACAGGCACGCCTCACTAGGCCTGGCTAATGTTTATTTATTTATAAATAAATAATATAAATATATATATATATATATATCCTTTTCTTTTTTTTTTTTTGGAGACGGAGTTTCGCTCTTGTTACCCAGGCTGGAGTGCAATGGCTCAATCTCGGCTCACTGCAACCTCCGCCTCCTGGGTTCAGGCAATCCTCCTGCCTCAGCCTCCTGAGTAGCTGGGATTACAGGCACGTACCACCACGCCCAGCTAATTTTTTGTATTTTTAGTGGAGATGGGGCTTCACCATGTTGACCAGGATGGTCTCGATCTCTTGACCTTGTGATCCACCCACCTCGTCCTCCCAAAGTGCTGGGATTATAGGCGTGAGCCACCACGCCCAGCTATATATCATTTTTTTTTTAGACTCTGTCACCCAGACTGGAGTGCAGTTGCACAATCTTGCCTCACTGCAACCTTTGTCACCCATATTCAAGCAATTCTCCTTCCTCAGCCTTCTGAGTATCTGGGACTACAGGCGTGCCCCACCACTCAGCTAATTTTTGAATTTTTTGTAGATATGGGGTTTCTCCATGGTGGTGAGGCTGGTCTCGAACTCCTGACCTCAAGCGATCTGCCCGCCTTGGCCTCCCAGTGTGCTGGGATTACAGGCATGAGCCACCTCACCCGGCCAGGTGTTTTTATTTTTAGTAGAGACGTTGTTTCACCATGTTGGTCAGGCTGGTCTCAATCTCTTGACCCCAAGTGATCTGCCTGCCTGGGCCTCCCAAAGTGTTGGGATTACAGGTGTGAGCCACTGTGCTGCATCCTCGCTTTGAGTTTCTGATTAGCCTTTCCAAAGACAGCAGTCAGATACACATCTATGTCAGGGAGTAGAGGGGTGGCTTTGAATAGAAGGGGATTGTGCTTTCCTAAGCAGATCCCAGCTTGGCTTTTCCCTTTTGCTTAGTGATTTTGGGGCCCCAAG
>NW_022437705.1:0-11245 GCF_009761245.1 Sapajus apella
CTGGAGCCCGGTCCCGGACCCCCGAGCGGGCAGCGGCCCGCTGGGTCAGGCTGAACGTGGGAGGCACCTACTTCGTGACCACCCGTCAGACCTTAGGCCGGGAGCCCGTCTTTCCTCCGCCGCCTCTGCTGCCAGGAGGACCCGGAGCTGGACTCAGACAAGGGTGAGACGGGGCATCTCTGACTGACAGGGACCCCACCTACTTTGGTCCTGTCCTAAAGGACTTCCGCCATGGGAAACTCATCATTACTAAGGAGTTGGCAGAAGAAGGCGTGCTGGAGGAAGCGGAGTTTTCCAACATCGCGTCCCTCGTACGCTGGTTAAGGAAAGGATACGGGACAATGGAACAGAGCTTCACAAGTACTGCGTTTGGGACTGTTAAGGGGGGGATGCCTCAAGTGGCCCTCTGTTGTTGTCCGTGATTTGAAAAGGATGCCTTTCCCCTTAGAGCTGGAGGTCTGTGTGGAGCACTGTCTGTTGGCAATGCAGGGAATGCACACTCAGCCAAACTGCACAGCAGAAAACAGGAAAGAAGAAGCAACACAGAAAACGGAATGGGCCTATGTCCCAGTAGAATGAGAAGATTGTGGCTGCTCACCACATGGCAGGGCGAGGCGCCCAGGGCACTTAAGGTCCACACCCTATTCTCTCTGACCGAGCAGGTCTCCCTCCTAAATACTGTAGAGGTCTTGGTTCCACCTGTTGGCCACTCTCTGTGGAGACAAGCCTTTAGCACGTAATCCAGTCACATACAGCTCCTACTTTGCAGGCTCAACTGATTCTCCCACCACAGCCTCCGGAGTAGTTGGGACTACAGGTGCAAGCCACCATGCATGGCTAATTTTTTGTATTTTTGGTAGAGAGGAGGTTTCGCTTTGTTGACCAGACTGGTCTCAAACTCCTGGACTCAAGCAGACCACATGCCTTGTCCTTCCAAGATACTGGGATTACAGGTGTGAGCTGTTCCTGGCCTTGATTTTTATATTAACTCACATATAGTAACAAGAGTGAAAGGGAATTTGCCCACCTAGTTAGAGGAATGGTGTTAGGGCATGCCTATTTTACATCTTGCCATTCATCATGTGTTTGAATGGCCATAATAGCTTCTGTTAGGTCCTTGGGATTCTATAAGTAATTGAAAGTCCTTGCCTTCAAGAAGCTTGAAGTCTAGCCAGAAAAATAGACCCTCTCTTTCATGCATTTAAACTTTGTTTTAAGAAACCGCAACTTTGGAATTAAGAGGTCTTGGGAAAATTAGAAAAAAGAAAGAAAGAAAGAAACTGCAGCTACAGACTTAACAGTAAGAGAGGGCAGAGTCTTACTCTGCCATGACTACCTGTCTTGTAGCATAATTGCCTCTTATTCTATCAGAACTGGTGGTAGATGCCTTAGGTGTAATCTATTGCAGCACAGAATTTTCCTGCCATTAAGAAGGGTGTACATTTCTTTAATTTTTTTTTCTTTTCTTTTTTTTTGAGACAAAGTCTCAGTCTGTCACCCAGGCTGGAGTGCATAGAGATGGAGTTTCACTGTATTGGCTAGGCTGGTCTTAAACTCCTTGAACTCAAGTGATCCACCCACCTGGGCCTCCCAAAGTGCTGGAATTACAGTCATGAACCACCATGTCTGGCATAAGTTTCTTTTTAAAAGTAAAAAATAATGCCTATTCTTTTTGTGTTAGACTTCATGTTTTGAAGTTTTCTGGCTCTAGGCCAGGTGTGGTGGCTCACACCTGTAATCCCAGCACTCTGAGAGGCTAAGGCAAGTGGATCACTTGAGGTCAGAAGTTCAAGACCAGCCGGCCAACATGGTGAAACCTCATCTCTACCAAAAATTGGCCAGATGTGGTACCGGACGCCTGAAATTCCAGCTACTCTGGAGGCTGAAGCAGGAGAACCACTTGAACCAAGATAGGTTGTAGTGAACTGAGATGGCACCACTGTTCTCCAGCCTGGGCAACAGAGTGAGACTCCATCTCAAAAAAACAAAAGTTTTCTGGCTCTAAATGGAATATCTGAATGAGTAACTCACACTAATGATGAAAAATTAACTCACTTATCCACTTTCTCCAGCAGTTTGCAAAGGTGAAGAGAAGGGCTTATTTACTTAGTTTTCTTTCATCTGGCTTACAGCCGAAAGGCTCCTTTTTGATGTTCAAAGGTGGCGTTGTAGTTGGTTTGCAGATTATTACTTGAAATGTGATCCACTGTCACCAGTCTCTTTGGTATCTTACATTTATGTGGTATTTTTTCTATTGTAGATATTTAATAGTTTAGACATTTTGGTAATCTAGTCTTATCTTCAATTTTCCACCTTCTAAAAAATGACTGCTTACTATAAATTTTGATGATACCATGAATTTTGTAATTCAAATTCAAATTGTGGTACCTGAACATTCTCCCTTCTTCGTCATCAACTAATTCCTAGAGAGCATTATAAGATTTCTATTTGATGATCACAATTAAATTAATTCATCTTGTAAAAAAAAAAATTAAGTATCATTCAGGTTGGAGAAGTTTCTACCAGGATATGTTTATATCTACTAAGCAAATGTATGCTGTGTAAAGACAACATCATGTTAAAGACATCCGGATGCTGTAAAAACAAGACAAGAACCAGATGGATATTAAGCCCCCAACACGTACTTTATCCTTCCTTCCTTCATCCTTTTTCATCTGTGGGGGAAAAAAATAAGGTCTTGCCTTTGGTGTTTATATTTCCATAACCTTTTAATTCTGTTTTTCATTTGAGCTGACTTGTAGCCACTTCAGACTATCAATGGAATCTTATGTTGAGCCTTTCTCTGGCTTTCCTTCCTCCACTATCTTTCCAACTTTAGACATCATCCCCTCTCCCTCCAGTGTGTTCTCTCTGCCCCACACCAATCCTAGATATCCCCTTTTTACCCACCTTTTCTCCCCCACCTCTCCTCACCCTCACCCCCTCCCCAGAGCACTAGTCATGCTGCAAATGCTAAGAAGTGCCATTTTAATTTTCTCCACTGTGCGCGTGTGCTCAAGTCTTTAGCTCTCACGTGGGTGTACATGTGTGTGAGCGTGTGTGTGTCTCTCTCTAAGGCATGCCAAGGGAATGGTCCATGTGTATATAGACTTACTGTGCTGTAGATACTGTCCTGCATTGTAACTGTGAGATGCGGCTGTAACAAGTTGCTGGGTGAGATGGTGGGGAAGAAGGCAAGGAGCAGAGTCCTCACCCCATCCATGGCTGTCACATGGCATCAGTGTATATTCAAACCAAGCTGTGCCCCTTCCAAGGGCAGGACCCCACACTCCTCCTAGTCCCATCATCAGAACTGAGTGGGGAGTCACTCAGAATATCGCTGTAAATGAAAGTGCCTGCTATCGATGGGGTGATCAAACAGTATAAGGAATTATAACATGAACGAGGTGAACTAGGAGAGAACATTTTAGATTCTGCTCTCATTTCGTGGGTCTGAGGGATTCATATATTTCCTGGCTTTTAACAGGGTGGGCTCTGCTCTGCTGCAAAAATGAGCAGCATGTGTTGAGTAAATCCCCAGAAACAGGAATGTCTCCAAGTGTCAACTCTCAGTAAAAGAATGATAAACCACTTGGAGATCCTAAGATTAAACCTCCTCCCTAATCTTCAAATAACACTGCATTTGTCCCATGAATTCCCCTGAGCGAGATTGTTTCCTATTTCAGATAAAATACAGTAAAAGTGAGCAAGGCAGAAAAAGTCAACAGATGCCCAGGCTCCTACTGTATTCTGGAGATACTGTCAGAGCTCTAATACAGAGCATTGGCCGTAATGAAAAGCAGTTCACTCCTCGTGCTCCTCTGCAGCTGTTTTTCCCAGTGTTATAGGTTAATATTTTCTTTGGTTGCCCACATGATCCCCGTTCTGTTTCACCGATGGTGTTTGCAGCACCACTCCTCATGGTAGTCCAGTCATCCTATGCCAGGCTGCTAAGAATTGCATTATATTCACCTTCCCTGCTCTATTTAAATTTACATCTATAAGAGCCACCTTGACATTAACACTGAAATGTGATCTAGGTCCTTGACCAAAATTGCTGGGCAACTTGTAATAAATATAGACAGAAATTTTATGAGTACCACAAAGCTTGATGTTACCACATCACCAGGATTTCTTAGGAAATGTCTTGCAGAAAAAGCTGGCTCTCTGCATGTAGATATCTTTGTTAGAAAACCAACCATTGCTCTCACTTACACAATAGGAGGCATTGGAAGTGGTTCAGTTCATGAAAGGACAGAGGATTATTTAGAGATTATATTGAAATGTAAACTTGCAGAGCCAAATATGGTACGTCATTAAGTTGGAACCTTGTAAATAGCTGTTACACTATATAAAATGAGAAACTTTGGTACTGGAAAAAAATGAAGGAAGGAAGGAAGGAAGGGAGGGAGGGAGGGAGAGGAGGGAGGGAGGGAGAGGAGGGAGGGAAGGAGAAAGATCTGAGTAGCATTGTTAATTTCTTCTAAGGGATTACATTGTTTGTTTTAGAAGCTTATCACAGCCTTCTTTCATGATTTTGCAGTTTAGACTTGAAACAGAAGGAAAAATTCAGCTTGGGGATGGTTAAGAGTGTTTATAGCAGATTCTGACATTGGGGAGAAAACAAATTCTCATCCAAGAAGGTAGCTAGCAAAATATAGGGAAAATGAGCCATAGTCCTATGAAGCATCAATTTATTGACAATCAGGGCTTTCTCTTAACAGTTTGGTCTTCTTAGTTCAAGAATAAAAGGTTATCATCTTTAATAATAAGCATTCATCATAAATTGAAGAGGCAGTCACGTTTAAGTGTGTGACTTTAGAAAAGTATACTCTAATTTAAAGATATACAGGAAGAGAAAAGTAGAAGGAGTTACATTGGATGTTGTTAAAAGTTGGATGTTAGTATTAGTTTCTGGAACATATCCTCATGGCATGTCACAGGCTTTAATTATATACCTGGCTTTCTTGTTGTCTCCACTTTATCATAAGGACAAGGTCTTGGTTTAGTGGGAGGAACTTCTCCATCGAAATAAATGTCTTTGCCATGTCAGCGCTATTTGTTCACTCGGTTTTAATATAATTGACCATATATTACACATAATTAAACATATATTTAAATGTGGTGTTTGCCTCTATCTCTAGCAGGATCTGGGAATTTTAAAAATTTGCTTCTGGCTCCTGTTTCAGAGAAAACATTGGCCCCAAAAATCTCATAGGGTAGAAAATATTCTCTAAGCAGTGTGAACAATGAAGGAAAATGTAGTTAAGAGAAAGGTCAGGGAAAGGTAGAGCCAGAGGACTGACACCAAGAATTCATTGAGTCTCAACATAAGACTTCTTGGCATTTAGTTAATCATATTGGACTAAATTCTTTCAAGAATCTTGTCCCTTGGTAATCAAAGCTTGAAACCCTGCACTGAAAAACACCAACTGGTTGGAAATAATATACTGAGAGGAGTGAAATGCATCAATAAACCTGAGGAGCTAATATATTTAATATCCTTTGTAGACAAAATAAGTCTCTACCATTCATAAAACAAAATCTTTAGACCCAACTTTAACAAAAATAGAAATGACCTGACCCAGGACGCTTCCTGAAGAATGAGAACCATCCAGGGTTTTAGAACTGCAGAATTGAAATTATGCTCTGTGCAACTGTTGAGCAAAAGGTTTTGCCTTACCGGAGAAAAAGTCTTGCTTATTTTGAGACATAAAATCCCTCTGTCCTAAAAGAAATAAAGCTTATAGAAAAGCAGATGTGTTTTCTGTCAGGAAGGACTGCCCCATTGACCTTTGCCTTCTCTTCCAAGTCAGACAGACTTTTCGCTTGCCATGGGCATTTTTTTTTTTTTAACTACACAGTCAGACAACAGGGGCTATGCATAGAGACCTCGTAAAAGTACTCATGATTTTCATGTTCTTGGAGGACTGAAACAAAAATCTGTTTCTCCTCCAAAAATGGACTTACCTCCTTTGCACATAAAAGCTAAACTCCTCAGCGTGAAACTGTTTATTACTTTACCAAGTTGTGAGCTTCTTGCGTCCTCCAGAGTCTCAGATTCCATCCCTGAGTTGGTTGTGGTTTCACTGTTTCTATTGGCTAGTCTCCCTGGATTTTTCATTTTGTTTTTTGCAGGGCTTGAATTATTTGTGAAAAACAATAATATATATGTGTGTGTATTTTTGTTTTATCTTATCTTTATAGATGCTATATTTACAATAATGTATGTATTATAAGACAAATTAAGAATAATGTTTTGAACTTAAAAGGAAGAAAAGTACTGAATTTGGTTGTTTAGAAAAAAGATCTATGGTCATATAGAAAAACGTAGAACCCCACTTTTTCCATTTGGTAATTATTTACTTAAAATAAATTTGCTTATAGACTGCATTTAATGGAATTAACCATGTGCTCAGTTTTCTTTTCATCCTCATAAACCTTGAGCCCACATTTAATCTTGGTTACCAATAACTATCATTTTTTAAGAGAAATGTAAGTACAATGTTATATCTGACCTACATAAACTATTAATATTTTAAAGACAAATGTGAAACATACCACAAAAATGGTGAGATAAGACCCTGATTTAAGAAACAAAAATACAGTTTAGAAATCCTCCTTCTTGCTTAAATGTTTAGAGTGTTTCTTCTCCAAAGACTGCATTTGCCTCAGTGATGTAAATTTTCCATCATGGTTGGCATAATATCTGTAAACATCTCACTAAATGCAAAATGGAGTTTACATTTAGGTGCATACTAGCAGAAAAGAAGTAAACTATTCTCATTTGCATGTAGCTATGCTGTTCAAATGTAGCCAACTGAAATTTAGTAAAGAATTTGTTTTCACCCAGCAATGTACATCACTTTTCTCTTGGCAAGGAAGCCGCTGTTAACGTTGGGTTTAGGTTTCACATTTACACCAGCGAAAATATTTATGAATATTATGGAAAACTTATTTTAAAACCTTGATTTCTTTTCAGTACATTTACATACTGCTTGCTGATTAATAAATTAGGCACCAATCATGTGTAAATCAATGTCAATCACTAGTTTATGTACATAATATAAACTATGTCAACTTCATTTTTCATGCAGTGCCCAACTACTGCTAAACCTATGATTCTTAAAGAAAAAAAAATCAAATAAAAATAAATAAAAACCAAAACATTTCACAGTTCAGAATGGGAAGCATTATGACTAAAGCTCCAAATAGGAGGTTGGCTCAGCCAAAGGAAGCAGACCCACATGAACAGTTAAAGGTTCATATTCTGCTCAAGTCACCTCTCTGGTCTTTCAGAGTCTAAGCGGAGATCATCCCAACTATTGCTGTAGTTGCCTCACCTGACCCCAAAGCAAAGGAAGGAAAAGGAAAAAGAGAGGGAAGGGTTTTCAGGGCTATGTGTCTGCTGTATCCACTCCCAGGTATCTCCTTGTTCATTCTTTCTCACCATCTAAGATGTCTTATTTAAATAGCTTCCAGGGAAGTGACCTAAATCTTGATGAGCAAAATATTACTCAGATTTGATTTTTTAGGTCAGGAGTTCAAGACCAGCCTGGCCATCATGGTGAAACCCCATCTTAAAAAAAAAAAAAAGAAATTGTGCAATATAAAAACTGTTATATCCTTGAGAAATATCTTGCTGAGTCACTCTAGGAAATAACTACCTTTACTTTATCTGGTAGCCTATTGTGTCCGCACAGTTATCCTGAATATTGCAAGTGAGGGACTGAATCATTTTAATTGGGAGTTATCTCTCTCAGACATGTTCTTTTGGAATCTTTTTGAAGTGCCTGACGTGTAACAGAATGAAATATACAATATGAACAACTGGTACATTAAAAAAAATCATTGAGGAGATGATTTCAGGAAACAAACTTTCTCCAAAGACTCATACAGATTTTAGGTCAAATTAACTTCAGATTTTAAATGCACGAATGTACCTGAGAGAATAAACAGAAAAAAAAAATAATAAAACGGAGAAGAAGGAGTTTCAAGGCTCATGTTTCTGTACAACAGACTCCCAGCTGTCTTCTTGGCACTGTTTCCTCATCATCTAAGATAAATGACAACTTTAAAGTGAGGTAGAAGGTGGATGACATTGGGATTCAGGAGAATTGGGTTCTAACCCCAGCTTTGGACACAAACAAAGCTGTGAGACATTGGCAAGCCATTTTACCTTCCTGAATCTTGGTTTTCTCATCCAGAAAGTGAAGGATTCAGGTGACATCTCTAAAATCTCTTTCAGCTCTAATCTTTATTCTGAATAAGAATTTAATATCACTTAGTGCTGTGCTCAGCACTGGTTTTTAAACAGCAGCTGTTTGTTATCTCTAGTTTGGTCTCTGTATTCTCATCACTTCTTAGAACTAGCGTGCTACCATTGTCATTTCTAAAGCCAAAACTGCTAGAATACAGGGACTCTGGACTGGGTCTGCAAATCTCTTCTGATCAAAACGTTTTATCAGTGTAGAGAAGGGACATACTCAGATTATACTAAAGACATTGACATAGCTGGGTTTGTTTCCTTGTTTGTAATATTACAGAACCTAAATGTGGAATTATATTCTACTAACCTTTCATAGGAAGGAAAATAGCCAGACTGGGTATTATGCATGTGACAAATGAGGACATTGTGCATAAGAAAGGAAACATTAGTTTTCTGTCATCCTGGGCCAAGTACCTCATTACAGTAAACATGTGTCCTTGGAAACTCTTTGCTTGTGCTGATGGCGGTAAGCATGTGGTCGCAGGCAGGTTCAAAGGCCAATCTATGAGAAACGGGCAAGACAATACATTTTGTTTTGGAAGGAATGTATCATGGGATAAGTTTCCCAAAGCCTGAATTATAGGCTATGAAATAAAGCAAATAAATGGAGAGAAAACAAGTATCATTTTCAAAAAGTACAAGTCAATTTTATTTTATTTCATTTATTTTATTTTATTTTATTTTGAGATGGAGTTTCACTCTTGTTACCCAGGCTGGAGTGCAATGGCTCGATCTCGGCTCACCACAACCTCTGCCTCCTGGGTTCAGGCAATTCTCCTGCCTCAGCCTCCTGAGTAGCTGGGATTACAGGCACGCACCACCATGCCAGGCTAATTTTTTGTATTTTTAGTAGAGACGGGGTTTCACCATGTTGATCAGGATGATCTCGATCTCTTGACCTCGTGATCCACCTGCCTCAGCCTCCCAAAGTGCTGGGATTACAGGCGTGAGCCACCATGCCCGGCAAGTCAATTCTATTTTAAAAAGACAAGCTGAAAATAAATCAAAAATAAACACAATTTAGGAGATCACAGAGTTGAAGACAGTATGAGTTTTTGTGAAAGCCAACATCAAATGTGAAAGTTAGGTTCTCTGAGAAGAGAGTGAGCAGAAAGGATGATTTCTCAAGCAATTAATAAGGAATTATTTGCTTGTGCCATGTTCTAGATGCATTGAGCACAGACCCTCTTGTCCCAAGCTGTCCTAGAGGCTCAGGTTAGCATCTGTCCAAATTATCCTTTGACTTTATTGCCTGAAAGAACAGAAGGCATTGGAGTCTCCAGACACTGAAGAGTAGGGTCCAGTCATAACTTCCCAGCAAGCATATCACTCTGTGTAGGTAAGGACATATGACATGCTTAGAGTACCTATGAAGCTCTCTCTAAGTGGGATAATGGCCTGTCCATGGGACAACTTCCCATTTTCATGGTTATCTCATAGGTACCTCTTTTTGGGCAGTGCTCCTGGATCTACTTCTACAGCCGTGTTCTTCTCTGCGCAAGCCCTCCCTATGTAAAGCCATGCACAGTACAATCTTCTTGCAAGTGAAGAAAACCCATGGAAGTCCTAGCTTCATGGCACGCTGCAGCAATCCCAAGCTACCAGGAGCCTCTTTTGAACCCACTTCCTTAAGTCTTTGCTCTTCACCAGAGAATGGAAATTGTTCATCCTGGTGAACTGTGGCCAAGTTCTGCTCCCTAAGTATTTACTTGGAGGGGGGAGGTTAAAGGAAAGAAATTCCAGGGGGAGAGAAGCAAAGGAGAACAGCTTCCAACTTCATCTCCCAAAGCTCCACCCCTTCCTCATCACTGCTCTGCTGAAGGGTGTATAAATCCTGCTCTTGGTTAGAATTCCACTTATTAACAGTGATATATATATATATTCCTTTTTTTCAGCCCTGTAGACATGAACTGATCTTCCCTTGAAGATACAAACACATGGCCATTTTTTTGTTTGGGTTTTTTGTTGTTCAAGGTTTTTATTTTTGTTTATTAGGTGGATTTCTTTCCCTGGGTACTAGCTCTGTGAAGGAAGTAAAAAGCGCAGTGTGTGTAAAAAAAAAAATTAAATTAAAAAAAGCTTTTTTCTTTTCTTTTTAAATGTATTTAAATTCCGTTTCTCTCTTCTGTTCCTTTACACGTATGAATGCTCTGCTCTTCTGTGATCTTAAAACAAAATGAAATAAACATGAAAAGGAGATGTGTCTTCATTGACCTAAGGCAGTGATCTTGTGGTTGACTGCACTTCTTCTTGGAGGTTTTCATGAATGAGATAGAAAATGAAGCCAATCATAATGAATAGCATGTAAGGGAAGGGCAGAAAAAATACTGAAGAATCACTTGAAGCCATTCTAACAACGCTGCTTCTGTCACAGAAAGGAAGGTGGTATTTACGATAATTTTCTTCACTTAAGCAAAGAGATTCTGCGAACGTGTTTTTTTTCTTTTTCTCCCTGAAGGAACCAAAAGAAATAAGTATAAATTATCACTGAATCACTCTAAGTAAAGCATTTAGATATTTATGATTGTTAGGCTTGAGTGTGACCTTGGGTTATGATACAAAAAACATTAGAAAATATACCCTTTCTTTGAAGTCTCCATAGTAGTGCTTATCTTTAAGGGTTAGTTTTAATGAGATGCTACCTCATAGCAGTAGAAGGAACTAAGGTAACTTCTACAGCCTCTTGTTATTTCTACTTACAAAAATGCAGTTTGTTTTCTATTACTGCTGAGAGCTATTATCTTCATGAAATGTTTCCAGAATCTCTATAGGACTCCTATTGCATTACACAGGGCACACAGAGAGAAAATAAGAAATAAGCAATCTATAGTCCAAAGAGGTGAGGTTGGCTAATCACACAGCTGAAGTAACTGGGGGCATCTGAAGTTCTACTCTTAGGAGTCAAACTGGCTTTGAAACACCTCCATGAGAATTAATCCCAAGTTGGGATGGCTAGGGGATGGAATGGGGGAATGA
>NW_022437705.1:11345-28562 GCF_009761245.1 Sapajus apella
AAAAAAAAAAAAAAAAAAAAAAAAAAAAAAAAAAAAAAAAACCTCTGAAAATGCTCTTCTGCTGAAGAGCAAACTCAAGGTAAAGACACAGGTCAAAAGCAAACTCTTTTTCAACATCAAGGTTAAAGGTCAAGAGCAAATTGTTTTTCAAACTCATGGTTAAAGACACAGTCCTCAAACAAGACTATTCTCACTTCAAACACCTGCTGCAGGGTTGGGATTCTCAAATCACTCTCATCTCTGATCAGCTGACTACAAAACCAGGGTTCTGACTACCCTTTAGGTTCAATAATTTTCTAGAATGACTCATGGAACTCAGAGAATTTTACTTAGGATTTCAATCTCACTATAGCAAAGAATACAAATCAGAACCAGTCAAAGGGAAAGAAACATAGGGTAAGGTGTGAGAGAGTCTCATACAAGTATGGAGGACTTTCTATTGTCCTCTTCCCACTGACTGAAGAAGTACTAACTTTCTAGCACATTGATATGTGACAACAAACAGAGTATCAACAACTGAGCATCTAGGTTTTTTGTTTTTTTTCAAGATTTCATTACCTACGCATGATTGATTGAATGTCCAAGCCCCCATCCCCTGCCCAGAGGTCAGGCTGATATCATGTGATTCAATGCCCCAATACTGAATTACATGGGTAGTTTTTCTAACGTGTAGCTCCCGTCCTAAGTCATCTAGTTAGTATAAACAATCTAGAGGACCACCCTGAGTCATCTTATTAGTATACACTATTAGGTGTGGTCCAAGGGGCTCAACATGAATAACAACAACAACAAGAACAACAAAAAGAACTTTTACTTGGAAAATCCCAAGGAATTAGAGCTTATCTCCCAAGACCTGGGGACAAAAGCCAGTCAGTCTTTATTATATACTTTATATTACCAATCTTACAAAAAAATTAGTTGGTGTCTCTAAGTTTTTGACGTTGGCCTGAGATTTTATTTCTTTTAAGCCACAGATGCTTCAGGGTTACAAAAGTCAACACCAACTTGAGACTTTGCCATCTTTAGTGCCTCAGAAGAAATTATTTCTACTGTATTTCCATTTTATACTCCATTTACATCCATCTATTTTAAAGTATGCCTAAAACAGCATGTGAGAGCTCAAACGAAAGTGAGTCTGTGATTCTAAAGAAAAGGGTTTTGCAAATATTTGTCAATATAGAATTAAGTTGTATTCAATTCAACCAACTACACTAACCACTACACCTGAAATGCTTTTCTATCATCAATCGCTGTAACCTCCCCCATATCTGTAGAAGACACCTGAAACCAAATCTATGAAACAAAAAATGTATCTCTCCCTCACCTGCTAAAAAGAAAATTGTTACACAAACATGGAAAACATGGTTGCCTATAAGCCCAAGACTGAAGTCTTACTGGTTGTTGGTATGAAGAGGAAATGGATTTCTCTTCACTTTCCTTTTTAAATTATTCTCTGCTATTTCCTAAACAGGCTGCTGGCCAGTTGGGATATACTTTTACCAGTCAAAGTTATGTCTCGGTCAATGGATTTCAAACTGTTGAGGATCTATGGTGAGCCCTAAGGACTGTGTTTGAGAACATGCATTGAGGACATCTTGTAACTCACCTTTTACAAACCCAACCACTCTCAGGTGCTACTGAGAATGTAAGGTGCTGCTGATTTGCCATGTGCTTTTAAAACAAGAAATTAGTTTTTATTCTATAAGGCAGTATATTAGGGTTCTCTAGAGGAACAGAACTAATGGAATAGATATATGTACATAAAGGGAAGTTTATTATTAACTCACACAGTCACAGGTCCCACAATAGGCCATCTGCAGGCTGAAGAGCAAGGAGAGCCAGTTCAAGCTCCAAAACTGAAGAGCTTGGAGTCTGATGTTTGAGGTCAGGAAGCATGAAGCACAGGAGAAAGATGTAGGCTGGGAGGCTACACCAGTCTCTCTTTTCATACTTTTCTGCCTGTTCATATTCTAGCTGCTCTGGCAGCTGATTAGATGGTGCCCACCCAGACAAAGGATGGATCTGCCTTTCCCAGCCCACTGACTCAAATGTTAATCTCCTTTGGCAACACCTTTACGACACACCCAGGATCAATACTCTGTATCCTTCAATCCAATCAAGTTGACAGTCAGTATTAACCATCACAGGCAGTGTAAAATTTTGACTAGCCTTGTTATCTTTACTTACTATCTTTATCATTTTACCTGCCCACCCTGTCCCTTCCTGGTTTCCCAGATCAAATTAGAAATTAATCTTACAGCAAAGACCCCTATTTCAAAAACAAAAATAAAAACTAAAAATTTCTGTCTCAGGTTCTGCCTGCCCAAAAAAGATGTTTCTAGTAGTTTGAACAAACATCAGAGATGGACCTTGATCAGAAACTCAGAAAGTGGGAGAGGATGCTGGTCAGGTTAAGAGAAATAGTGCAGTTCCAACCCTGAGAAGCCCTAAGTAAGAGACATCAGAAGCTGTCAGGCCATTGTCACTGAAAAATAAGCGCCACAACACTACCTCAGCTCCGGCAACCACAGACCTCATTCAGAGATCTTTTTTATATTTACTCTTGGACTCTAAATCCTTGGACCATGAACATTCTTCTCCATTTTCTGGCTCTTACACAATTAACTCAACCTGCACTACTGATGTTTTTTCTTATTCTTAATATATAACACCCCAGGCTCTATACTAACAATCATGAAATTAGAGAGCCTTCAAGTAGCATTGATTTACCCAAGTAAATTAATATTTGGGACAATTCTCAAAGAAAAAACAAACAAATAAAACCCAGAATCAAGATAACTCATCAGGGAAAAAAGTGAGAACTCCTTCCAGATGAAGATACTTCCTAGGTGCAAGAGAGTTGAGTAGTACATTTGAAAAAGTTCTTTATAAATATACTCCCGAGATCTAGTCAGCCTCTTCACTTAGCCCTTCCCTGCTAGCTATACTGCCCTGAACCTATTTAACCAGGCCTGATGAGTCATGTAGCCCAGCCAAGAAGTAAGTGAGTCAACGTGCGACATGGGCTATACACATTCAATACACATGGCACTCCCAAGACGCAAAGGCATCTCTATCTAAACCTGACTCTTACTGCATATCCATGTTCTAAGACTTGGGGAATCTGTCTCAGGGTATAACCAGTGACACTACGTGGAAAGTCACAGAGCTCTTGCTATGCATCTGCTACTTCTTTGTTTCACAAACTCCATTTTCCAGTGATAAAGCCTAAACCAGACTTCCTATTCTTGTTCTGAAAAGATAAAATATTTATTCTTAAATAAACATCCTGGTATTTTTTCCCTTTTCAGTCTTAATTTGTGATGGTATGATGATACTTTCAGGAAGACAAAATATTTGTTTACCAACTGGTTGAACTGCCAAGGATCCTGCCTACCAAATTCTATCTTACATCCTAAACGAATATTTAAAAAAATGAAACATGAGAACAAAGAAGAGTTAATCTCCAAGTACGATTAGTATTAACAATACAGGCATGCAACCTCAGGGCTGCTGTGAATGGAAACTGTCAGCTTTCCCTATTTAAAAGAACATACGTAGGCAATAAGTTTCTCACCTTCTCAAAGTCCTTTTGAAAATAAAAGTTGATAGAGCCAGAAGTTTTAAAAAAAATCTTGGTGGTTACAATCACTGTTTTCATTAACATTTTAAATGGTTATTCTTAATGGTACATTTAACTAAAGCTGACTTATCCATGGGAAGAGAATGTAGCCATTAAGATTAGCATCTGTTGCACAAACTGAGGCTTCACGTTCAGTGATGCATGTTTATACACCAAGAATATTACACGCTAACAGCAGACTCATTGGCATTCATTGCTGCATTTAGTCCCACTCAAACCTCCTATAACATTTGCTAAATCTATCATTCTTTTTGAAGTAAATACACCTTAAAATATTATTACCTAAGTAACAATGGAACTAATTTGAGATGAGCATGTGTGTTGCAGTGAGGAGAAGAAAAGAAAGTAATGATGATAACCCTGGACAAACAATCTGATGATGGAAAACTGCCACCTGTTGACGTGGTGCAAAACTCAACTTGGAAAGGGAGGGTCATCTGGAAGTGTGTGGCAGCTACGGATACAAGGTTGCTTCACAATAATCAACACGGTTTTCAGTGTGAATCCTGGAAAGGACCCTGGAGAGGTGTGAATACACATATGCTTGGGCAGTGCGTTCATTCATTGGGTCATGCTGAAATCTTCATGAAGGAACTTCTGGGAGCCAGGCACCACGCCACTCCACGTGTTCCCTGAGAGCCAGCTCCTGTCTTTATGGAGCTTATGTCTGGCTAGGAAGGCAAATATTTAACGGAGATTTATGTCAATCTTTTAATGATACAAATAAAGTACTTTAATGGCCCTTTTGTTGTCCTGCCATTTTGCCAGACACATTATGCCTAGAAATGGGTCTAGGTGGAACTGGGGTCACTAAAACATGGGGCTCTGAACACCCTCTATGAATGAAAAGGTCAGCTTCTCAGAACACTTTACCATGGGTGACGTCCCAATCCTTCCTCTTCCACTTAGTAACTGTCACTAAAAAGAAATGGATTTAGTGTTACATACAGACCATTTACTCATTAATTACCCAAATATCTGTGGGTTCTTATTATTTGGCTGGCACTGCACTAGGCGCTGGGACACTATGGTGATTGAAGTTAAATACCATTTTTATCCTCATCTCTGTCAGCTTACTCAAACTGCAGGTTGAGAAGAACGTGTCTGAAAATGTGAAAGTGAGATGAAATCATGCCAACAAGTCAGCATTGCATACTGGAAGAAATGACTAAGACTGGAGTATGTGGTATATCAAGGGATTGCTTTAATGGAAAGGAGGTGATAGATCTGCAAAGGAAAGTACACGGATGCTTTTTCTGTCTTCACAGAAGGCCAGAGCTCCACAACCATTGAAAACTGGTTGGGGGAAAAAAAGAGGCAAAAAGATCAACTGAAGAATAAATTGCTGTCATTGGCACAAAAGAATACCACAAAGATTATTTACAAAACTCAAGTCAGGAATAGAACTGAGCTCCAGTGGATGGTTAAGGTGGTGTGGAAAGAGGAAAGGGGAAGAGTTTACATAAATAAATTAACGATGACGATAAACTATGTTCAAGCCCTCATATTTTGTATGTATTATTTTTCTAAATCTTCATATGAATTTCGTGTGGTTGTTTATATTATTTGCACTATTTTACATAAAAGAAAACTGGATCTTTTAAAATTAAATAATTACACAAAGGAAGTGCTGTGGTTTGAATCTGTTCCCCCAAAGGCATGTGTTGGAAACTTGATCCCCAAAGTAACAGTGTTGGAGGTGGGGCATGAGGGTGAATAGATTACTCCCGTTTTCATGGGAGTGGGCTGGTCATAAAAGGAGCACGATCCAGCAAGGAGGCCCTTGCCAGGTGCAGCCCCATAGTTTTGGATTTCCCGGCCTTCACAGCCATAAGCCAAAAAACGACTGTTCATTAACAAAATTGATGAAGACAAGAAGTCAATGGACTGAAATTCCAACTCAGGCCTGTCTGCCTTCACAGACATTGCTCTTAAACACTACATTATCTCTCAAACACAAAGAAAAGTGGCCAGTCACAGGATTAGCTATGCAATGAAACAGTACATAGCATTTCACAGAACTTCTTCATATAGGTACTTTAGGCAACCAAATACTCATAATTACATGTAATAATAATATTAATAATAATAATGGCAAAACACTGACAGCTTATCTTTCATGGGCAAGGCAACTGAGCCTCAGGAAATTAACTGTTTGACTCAAGATCACACAGCCAGCTAAATAATGAGACTCCAGCACCCAATCTCCGGGACTTCTGGGTCTAATATGAGTGTTGTTTCTGATACAGACTTCTCTATCCCTGTGGAACCTGGACGACTACTCTCAATAGCCCATGTGAATATGCTGGAGGAATGTATGGACTAAATTATGTCCCCCCAGGTTTGTATGTCAAAACCCTAACCCTTAGTACCTTAGAAAATCTATGACTATTATTTGGAGACAGGGTCTTAAAGAGGGAATTAAGGTTGAATGAATCAGTAAGAGTGGTTCCTAATCCACTCTGCTTGGTGTCCTTATGAGAAGAGAAGGCACAGGAATGCACATGCACAAGGGAAAGGCCATGTGAAGACACCAGGAGAAGGTGGCCATCTGCAAGCCAGGGAGAGAGCCCTCAGGAGAAAATGAACCTGCTGACATCTTAACGTTAGACTTCCAGCCTCCAGGCAGGACTGTGAGGAATACATTTCTGTTGTTGAAGCCACCCGCGCTGCGGCATTTTGTTGTGGTAGCCCCAGCAAACTAATTCAAAAAGCAAGTTCACTGCTCTATGTGAGGTTTTGTTAAATGTTCACACTTTTCAACCTAGGGTGATAGTTACCATCGAGACATGTATTCTACTCTCACTCCAAATATGAAAGCAAATCACTGAGTCTCATAAAGTAACAAATTTTGTGTGTAGGGATAAGAAACAGTGGTAGGTGTGTGTCAGGGTGGGGGAATATATGTACTGTGAGATTTTATATACATATATGGATATATGTGTGTGTATATATACACAGTATACGTGTGTGTGTGTGTGTGTGTGTGACATATATATACATATATATATGATGGGAACTGCATTTTCTACTGATAGTAGAAATGCAGTGATTATATATATATAATCTATATATATAATCATATATAGATTATATATATGATTAGAATATCATTTTCTATTGATAGTAGAAATGCAGTGATTATATATAAAATATATAATTATATATAATATATATATTATATATAATAAATATATATAAAATTATATATAATAAATATATATAAAATATATAATTATATATAATATATATAATATATATTATATATAATAAATATATATAATTATATATATAATAAATATATAATTATATATGTAATCACTGCATTTCTACTATCAATAGAAAATGCAATTCCCATCTCCATCCCATAAAAACCTAGATTCACAGATGTATACATATATATATAGATGTAGATATATAGACAGATATATATAGATATATACAAATTCTTTGTGATGAGCTCCCTTTATGGCACAGCAGCCGAGCAGGTGAGCAGGGAAATGAGCAGCACTCATTGACTACTATTGTAGACTCGACTTGGCCACAGCTTCAATGAACCCCAACTAAGAGTAGGGGTTCCTTGGCTGAAACCCTCTGCTGGGGAGGTTCCTAAGCAAGTGCACTAAATGGATTCAAGCAGAAAGACATACCATGAAGGAGTAAAAAGGAAACTAAGGAAGTTAAACATAAATGTTGGCATGTTGAGAGGATAATTAAACAATTATTTAATGATTTGGAGATAATGCAGTTCACTGGTTCTGAAACACTTGTTGCAAACATCCTTTCTCTCCATGGTGCTGTTTTGCCTTTGCTCCAGGGAGCATCCTCTGAGGTTGCAAAGTATGTCCACTTATATTATCTCTTTTGAACTTCACAACAATTGATTGAAGCAAAAATAATATAACTCTCCCCATTTGGCATAACCATGTCAGAAAAAGGTTTTGTATTTTGAAGTCCCAATGCATTTTTCTCTTCTTGTTGCTTATGTGTTTCATAATCCATTTACTAAAATTACAAAAAAATGGTTTATCCCCAAACCAAATTTTTATCCTCAATAATCTCTGGGTATGCCTCAGTATGAAGGCCAAACAGCAAGGATGGCCACTCTCCAGAGAGCTCCCTCTGAATGGATTAAGCAATGCTGACCCACGAGATGTCCATTCTTTCAATGCCATCACACAGATAGGCAACCACCTCTCAGTATGCCAAAATAAGATGTACTGACCAAAATATTTTCATGAAGCCATTTGTTATGGTAAATGAGTTTGGGCATTACTGCCCACGCCCATATGCAATGATTTATCTTCTGCCAAAACAATTTTTATCATCCTGTCCAGGCTTTCTAAATGTGACCCCACACAGACACACTTGTGTGGGGGGTAATGTTGGCAAAATAGTAGCTACGAATGGGGTATAGAAAATCCCTTTAAACTTTTTGTCACCACAACAAGCTATAGCCTAACACAGACCCTGCAGAATCTCTCTGTCTTTTGTTCTTCTAGGGAAAGTGAAAGGATTCGGGAAAGAGTTACAGATGTGATTCAGAAGAACCTATTTTTTTGGCTATTTGTTGCCGTTGGGGCTTTGTTTTGCTTGTTTGTTGATGAGTAGGTGACAGAAACCTTTTTGAGAGTGTTTGTCACATACATTTGGATTCTGAGCAGCTACTGGTCTATTTCCCAAAGGACAAGTGAGCCCACAGAGGTCAGTGGAGAGAGAGAGAGAGAGAGCGTGTGTGCATGCTCATGAAACGTGGATCAGAATAACAAAAGCAGATGAGCTGATGGCAGCGGGGCAAGGTTGGAGTTAATAAACCAGCGTGCACAGAGGGTTCTGTCAGATGCAGGGAATGCATGGCGCAATTGTTTCTGCCTTTAATGATCTTAGTGATGTGGGAGACACGAGAATATTAAAACAAGACAGTAAAATGGAAACTCATTTCTAGCAGCTGCCAAACAAAATGGGATGTACAGCAGGAGAGAGGTATATTGAAATGTTCGCAAGCTTCACTTCACCAAAATGAAACCTCACCTCTCACGGATGTCAAATCTTCCCCCCCCTCTCATGCAGAAGTCCCCTCCCGTTGCCCATCAAACTGCTTCTCCCTGCATTCTTCCTGCATCCTCCCCTGTCACTCTCTTCCCCCATCGCTGTCAGTTTGCCTCTCTTGCTTTTTCATCTCTTTCATTCTTCCCCTTCCTTCCTGCCCTCGCCATTATCCTGTCACCACAAACATGCTCTTACAGTTGTTCTCCCCCTTCTCTCTCTCTCTGTCACACACACACACTCTCCCTCTCACGCATACACGCACACACAAACATACACACACAGACCACACCCCTTCTCATTCATTAGGAATCAACCTGGGAGCCATATCTCCTAATCCCAGCAGTTGAAGGGAGCTGTAAAAATGCTCCCTTTAAAAAACACCCGGAAGTGAAGCTCCCCGTGCTGCAGGTGGGCGGTGGTGTCGGCGCTGCTGCGATGCTTGCTCCTGCCACGAGGGGGCAGCGGTGCGCGCCGAACGCGGTGGCGCGGCCCAGACGGCTGCTCACCCGGTGTCACCCATCACCGCGCTGACAGCCCGCGTCCGGATTCCGCCCGCGTGCCAGGCGAGCACGGAGGGGCGCACAGAATAAGCAAACGATTTCTGATGAGTGCGGGCGGGGTGAATTCCGCCTCGGGCTGGTACGATCGTTCCAGAAACAAAGGAGTGAGTCAGGCAGCCTGTGATTCCAGAAGGGAGAGAGGCAGTGCTGGGCGGCCCGCTCGGCCCCGCAGTCTAGCTGACCTCCGCGCGCCTGCCCGCGGCCCCCTCCTGCCCTGGGGCCCGCGCACCGCATTGCCCGCCCACCCGCTCGCTCGCTCGCCCGGAAGCTCGCTCCCCGGACAGCTGCAGGCGCCAGGTCGGGAGGAAGCGAGCTGGGGGCGCTGCTCCGCCCCCTGGGGGAGGGGAGGGAACCGGCCTGCAGAAAGGGCGCGCCTCTGCGCTGGGGGCAGAGTGGGTTTGCAGCCCTCCGCAGGGGTGCGGCCTCCAGCAGTGACGGCTGAGTGGCAGGGGGCGGCAAGGCTTCTGTCAACCCGCAGCCTCCGCGTGCCCGGGGCTAGAGCTCTGCACACGTTTGTCACAGGTCAGCTCCCCTGACCTGCGCGCACACGGAGTCCTGGGGTCTCGCTGCGATTTCACCCCCTCTTAATCCAAAAAAAGGTTAGAGAAGGGGTAACTGCGTCAACAAGCAGAGTAATAAACAGCGTTTATCCAGTGCCAAGTGCAAGGCAGGCTCTGTTTGTTTTTTTTTTTTTTCTTTTCTTTTTTTCCCCCCCATTTATTTTATTGCATTTTAGGTTTTGGGGTACATGTGAAGAACATGCAAAATTGTTGCATAGGTACACACGTGGCAGTGTGATTTGCTGCCTTCCTCCCCATCACCTACATCTGGCATTTCTCCCCTTGTTATCTCTTCCCAGCTCCCCACCCCCCACTGTCCCTCCCCTATTTCCCCCCAACTGACCCCAGTGTGTAGTGCTCCCCTCCCTGTGTCCATGTGTTCTCATTGTTCAACACCCGCCTATGAGTGAGAACATGCGGTGTTTGATCTTCTGCTCTTCTGTCAGTTTGCTGAGAATGATGGTTTCCAGGTTCATCCATGTCCCTACAAAGGACCCAAACTCATCGTTTTTGATGGCTGCATAATATTCCAAGGTGTATCTGTGCCACATTTTCCCTATCCAGTCCATCGTCGATGGGCATTTGGGTTGGTTCCAGGTCTTTGCTATTGTAAACAGTGCTGCAATGAACATTCGTGTGCACGTGTCCTTATAGTAGAACGATTTGTAATCCTTTGGATATATACTCAGTAATGGGATTGCTGGGTCAAATGGAATTTCTATTTCTAGGTCCTTGAGGAATCACCACACTGTCTTCCACAATGGTTGAACTAATTTACACTCCCACCAACAGGGCAAAAGTGTTCCTATTTCTCCACATCCTCTCCAGCATCTGTTGTCTCCAGATTTTTTAATGATCGCCATGCTAACTGGTGTGAGATGGTATCTCAATATAGTTTTGATTTGCATTTCTCTGATGACCAGTGATGATGAGCATTTTTTCATATGTTTCTTGGCCTCATGTATGTCTTCTTTTGTAAAGTGTCTGTTCATATCCTTTGCCCACTTTTGAATGGGCTTGTTAGTTTTTTTCTTGTAAATCTGTTTTAGTTCTTTGTAGATTCTGGATGTCAGCCCTTTGTCAGATGAGTAAACTGCAAAAATTTTCTCCCATTCTGTTGGTTGCCGATTTACTCTAATGACTGTTTCTTTTGCTGTGCAGAAGCTGTGGAGTTCGATTAGGTCCCATTTGCCTATTTTGGCTTTTGTTGTCAATGCTTTTGGTGTTTTGGTCATGAAGTCCTTGCCTACACCTATGTCCTGAATGGTTTTGCCTAGATTTTTCTTCTAGGGTTTTTATGGTGTTAGGTCTTATGTTTAAGTCTTTAATCCATCTGGAGTTAATTTTAGTGTAAGGTGTCAGGAAGGGGCCCAGTTTCTGCTTTCTGCACATGGCTAGCCAGCTTTCCCAACACCATTTATTGAACAGGGAATCCTTTCCCCATTGCTTGTTTTTGTCTGGTTTGTCAAAGATCAGATGGTTGTAGATATGTTGTGTTGCCTCCGAGGCCTCTGCTCTGTTCCATTGGTCTATATCTCTGTTTTGGTACCAGCACCATGCTGTTTTGATTACTGTAGCCTTGTAGTATAGTTTGAAGTCTGGTAGTGTGATGCCCCCCGCTTTCTTCTTTTTGCTTAGAATTGACTTGGCTATGCGGGCTCTCTTTTGATTCCATATGAAGTTTAAGGTGATTTTTTCCAGTTCTGTGAAGAAGGTCATTGGTAGCTTGATGGGGATAGCATTGAATCTGTAAATTACTTTGGGCAGTATGGCCATTTTCACGATATTGATTCTTCCTAACCATGAACATGGAATGTTTCTCCATCTGTTTGTGTCCTCTCTTATTTCGTTGAGCAGTGGCTTGTAGTTCTCCTTGAAGAGGTCCTTTACCTTCCTTGTTAGTTGTATTCCTAGGTATTTTATACTCTTTGTGGCAATTGTGATTGGAATTTTGTTCTTGATTGGGCTCTCTTTAAGTCTGTTATTGGTGTATGGAAATGCATGTGATTTTTGCACATTGATTTTGTATCCTGAGACTTTGCTGAACTTGCTTATCAGTTTCAGGAGGTTTGGGGCTGAGACGATGGGGTCTTCTAGATATACAATCATGTCGTCTGCAAATAGAGACAATTTGACTTCCTCCTTTCCTATTTGAATGCCCTTTATTTCTTTTTCTTGCCTGATTGCTCTGGCTAGAACTTCTAATACTATATTGAATAGGAGTGGTGAGAGAGGGCATCCTTGTCTGGTGCCACATTTCAAGGGGAATGCTTCCAGTTTTTGCCCATTCAGTATGATATTGGCTGTTGGTTTGTCATAAATAGCTTTTATTATTTTGAGATACATTCCATCCATACCTAGCTTATTGAAGGTTTTTAGCATAAAGCGCTGTTGAATTTTGTCAAAGGCCTTCTCTGCATCAATTGAGATAATCATGTGGTTTTTGTCTTTGGTTCTGTTTATGTGGTGAATTACGTTTATAGACTTGTGTATGTTGAACCAGCCTTACATCCCCGGGATGAAGCCTGCTTGATCAGAGTGGATAAGTTTTTGATGTGCTGTTGCAATCGGCCTGTCAGTATTTTATTGAAGATTTTTGCATCTATGTTCATCATGGATATTGGCCTGAAGTTTTCCTTTCTTGTTGAGTCTCTGCCGGGTTTTGGAATCAGGATGATGTTGGTGTCATAAAATGATTTGGGAAGAATTCCCTCTTTTTGTATTGTTTGGAATAGTTTCAGAAGGAATGGTACCAGCTCCTCTTTGTATGTCTGGTAGAATTCGGCTGTGAACCCGTCTGGACCTGGGCTTTTTTTGGGTGGTAAGCTCTTAATTGCTGCCTCAACTTCAGACCTTGTTATGGGTCTGTTCAGGGTTTCAGCTTCTTCCTCGTTTAGGCTTGGGAGGAGGCAAGTGTCCAGGAATTAATCCATTTCTTCCAGGTTTATTAGTTTGTGAGCATAGAGTTGTTTGTAATAATCTCTGATGATGGTTTGAATTTCTGTGGAATCTGTGGCGATATCCCCTTTATTGTTTTTTATTGCATCAATTTGGTTATTCTCTCTTTTCTTTTTTATTAATCTGGCTAGTGGTTTGTCTATTTTGTTGATCTTTGCAAAAAACCAACTCCTGGATTTAATTGATTTTTTGCAGGGTTTTTTGTGTCTCTGTCTCCTTCAGCTCTGCTCTGATCTTAGCTGTTTCTTGTCTTCTGCTAGACTTTGAGTTTTTTTGATCTTGCTCCTCTAGCTCTTTCAGTTTTGATGCTAGGGTGTCAATTTTTGATCTCTCCTTGCTTCTCATGTGGGCACTTATTGCTATATATTTTCCTCTAGAGACTGCTTTAAATGTGTCCCAGAGATTCTGGCATGTGGTGTCTTCATTCTGGTTGGTTTCGAAGAACATCTTTATTTCTGTCTTCATTTTATTGTTTATCCAGTCAACATTCAAGAGCAAGTTGTTCAGTTTCCATGAAGCTGTGTGGTTCTGGGTTAGTTTTTGAATTCTGAGTTCTAACTTGATTGCACTGTGGTCTGAGAGACTGTTTGTTACAATTTCCGTTCTTTTGCATTTGCTGAGGAGTGATTTACTCCCAATTATGTGGTCAATTTTAGATTAGGCATGATGTGGTGCTGAGAAGAATGTATATTCTGTGGATTTGGGGTGGAGAGTTCGGTAAATGTTTATTAGGTTTGCTTGGTCCAGGTCTGAGTTCAAGTCCTGGATATCCTTGTTAATTTTCTGTCTGGTTGATCTGTCTAATGTTGACAATGAGGTGTTAAAGTCTCCCACTATTATTGTGTGGGAGTCTAAGTCTCTTTGTAAGTCATTAAGAACTTGCCTTATGTATCTGGGTGCTCCTGTATTGGGTGCGTATATATTTAGGATTGTTAGCTCTTCTTGTTGCATTGATCCTTTTACCATTATGTAATGTCCCTCTTTGTCTCTTATGATCTTTGTTGCCTTAAAGTCTAATTTATCAGAGACGAGAATTGCAACTCCTGCTTTTTTTTTGCTCTCCATTTCCTTGGTAAATCTTCCTCCATCCCTTTATTTTGAGCCTTTATGTATCCTTGCATGTGAGATGGGTTTCCTGGATACAGCACACTGATGGGTTTTGGCTTTTTTATCCAATTTGCCAGTCTGTGTCTTTTGATTGGGGCATTTAGTCCATTTACATTTAGTGTTAATATTGTTATGTGCGAATTTGATACTGCCATTTTGGTGCTAGCTCGGTGTTTTGCCCTTTAGTTGAGCTGGTATTTGTTGTTCCTTTATATGTGTAGAGCCTCTTTCAGGAGCTCTTGTAGAGCTGGCCTGGTGGTGACGAAATCTCTGAGTACTTGCATGTTCCCAAAGGATTTTCTTTTTCCTTCACTTATGAAGCTTAGTTTGGCTGGATAGGAGATTCTGGGTTGAAAGTTCTTTTCTTTAAGGATGTTGAATATGGGCTCCCACTCTCTTCTGGCTTGTAGGGTTTCTGCTGAGAGATCTGCTGTGAGTCTGGTGGGCTTCCCTTTGTAGGTAAACCGACCCTTCTCTCTGGCTGCCCTTAGTATTTTCTCCTTCATTTCAAACCTGTTGAATCTGACATTTATGTGCCTTGGGGTTGCTCTTCTTGACGAATATCTTTGTGGTGTTCTCTGTATTTCCTGGATTTGAATGTTTGCCTGCCTTGCTAGGTTGGGGAAGTTTTCCTGGATAATATCCTGAAGAGTATTTTCCAGCTTGGATTCATTCTCTTCGTCACATTCAGGTACGCCTATCAAACGTAGATTAGGTCTTTTCACATAGTCCCACATTTCTTGGAGATTTTGTTCATTCCTTTTTACCCTTTTTCCTCCAGTCTTGCCTTCCTGTTTTATTTCATTGAGTTGATCTTCGACCTCTGATATCCTTTCTTCTGCTTGGTCAATTCGGCTGTTGATACTTGTGCATGCTTCATGAAGTTCTCATGTTGCGTTTTTCAGCTCCATCAATTCACTTATATTCCTTTCTATTTTGTCCATTCTTGTTAGCATTTCGTCAAATCTTTTTTCAACGTTCTTAGTTTCTTTGCATTTGGTTAGAACATGTTCTTTAAGTTCACAGAAGTTTCTTACTACCCACCTTCTGAAGTCTGATTCTGTCATTTCATCACACTCGTTCTCCCTCCAACCTTGTTCCCTTGCTGGTGAGGAGTTGTGATCCCTTGTAGGAGGAGAGGTGTTCTGGTTTCAGGTGTTTTCATCCTTTTTGCACTGGTTTCTTCCCATCTTTAAGGATTTATCCACCTGTCGACTTTGTAGTTGCTGGCTTTCAGATTGGGTCTCAAATCTTTCAGATTGACGTTCTGTTTGTTGATGATGAGGTTATTTCTGTTTCTTGGTTTTCCTTCTGACAGTCTGGCCCCTCTGGTGTATGTCTTCTGTGGTTCATTCCAGGCCCTGCTTGCCTGGGGTTCACCTGCAGCAGCTGCTGAACAGTAAGGGTTGTTACCAGTTTTCTTCTTCTGCTATCTTTGTCCCAGAGGGATACCCGCCTAGTGTCAATCTGATCTCTCCTTTATGAGGTGTCTCTTTGGATATACAGGGGTCAGGGTGCTGCTTGAGGAGATGGTCTCTTCTTTTTAGGAGCTCAAATGCTGAGCTGTGAGCTCTGTTGTTCATTCAGAGCTGCTCGGCAGGTATGTTTAGGTCTGCTGCAGCAGAACTCATAAACTGCTTTTTGTTCCCAGGTGCTCTGTCCCAGGGATTTAGGGCTTTATTTATGAGTTTCCGTTATGCTGCTGCCTTCTTTTTTTTTTTTCCTTCAGACCTGCCCAACCCAGCAAGGAGGCAGCCTAGTCACTGTCTGCCTGTAGAGGCTTTGCTGAGCTGCTGTGGGCTCCGCCCAGCTGCCAGTGAACTTCCCTGCAGTCCTGTTTATATGCGTGTAGTTAGAACTGCTTTGGGGATGGTGGCCCGCCTCTGTTTAGGCGGAGTCTCTCTGCAGTGGTGGGTTGCCTCGGCAACGGCGGGCTGCCTCAGTAATGGTGGGTTGCCTTGGCAACGGTGGGTTGCCTCAGCATTGGCTACCTCCCTAGTGGAGGGCTGCCTCAGTAATGGCAGATGCCCCTCCCCCACAGAGCTGGACCATCCGGAGTTCAGCTGCGCTTGCTGTGAAACTCTCAATCCAGAGTTTCTGGTTGCTGTTCTTTTGTGCGGGTGGGACCAGCCAGGCCTGATCACCTGTTTCGCTGCCTCAGAGCCTTTTTTAAGTTGGTGTTCCAGTCGCCTGTTGAAGAGGCGCCAGGGTCTGTTTTCCCCTGTGGCCACTCACTGCGCTGGCTTAAACAGCGGCACTGAGTTTTGTGGCACTTTTTTTTTTTTTTTTTTGCCCTGTAATCTACTGTCCTGGTTCCCTGCTCAGTCCCCTTTTTAAGCAGATGAATGGGAGACTTCCCCTGGATCCAATCGCCACCCAAAAGGGCACCCGAACCGGTGTATTTTGTATGGAGAGCAGCTGCTCCGGGGCGCCAACAAATCAGCCGCGCGGGGCAAAGCAACGGCGCTGGCCGAAACAGCCGTGCTGGTGACCTGTGGAGCTCCTCCACCAGGGAATTTCCTAGTCTGTGGGCAATAAAAATGCGGCGTCCACTCGCCCTCTGCGCTTTCACTGGGAGCTGCAATCCTGAGCTGTTCCTAAACAGCCATCTTGGATCCTCCCCCCAGGCTCTGTTTTTACAGTAAATTTATTGTTACTAATTTTAATAAAACAGTAAATAATAGCAATATGCCCAAATGTTGCTGATTGATAAATTAACTATCTTATTTCCTTCGTTTTAAGTTGAGAGGATGCAGAGGTGTATTTTTCTTTTTCAAGAAGATAGCTAGGTCTGTTTCTCCCTATTTCCAGAGGAGCAATATAACCTTTATATTTATTTATGTTGCAAAAAACTAGGGATATAACTACCTTTGAACAGGATTCAGCCTCTAGGCTGTTTTCCCTCCGTGCATTTTTTTTTTTTCGTTTTCTTTTGAGACAGAGTTTCGTTCTTGTGGTCCAGGCTGGAGTGCAATGGCACAATCTTGGCTCACTGCAACCTCTGCTTCTCAGGTTCAAGCAATTCTCCTGCCTCAGCCTTCCAAATAGCTGGGACTACAGGCTTGCACCACCATGCCCAGCTAATTTTTGTATTTTTAGTAGAGCCGGGGTTTCACCGTGTTGACTAGGTGGGACTCGAACTCCTGACCTCAGGTGATCCACCCACCTCAGACTCCCAAAGTGCTGGGATTACAGTGGTGTGAGCCAGTGTTCCCAGCCCCCTCTGTGCATATTTTTAAATGGGAATTTTTATGTAACTGTCCAATTTACAGCATCCATTGAACAAGAGAACATCTACAGACTTGACCTAAATGGTAACCCCAGAGGTACATCAGCTAGG
>NW_022437706.1:0-27613 GCF_009761245.1 Sapajus apella
CAGGTGATCTGCCTGTACCAGCCTCACAAGGTGGTGGGATTACAGGCGTGAACCACCATGGAGGCTGAGACAAGAGAATCACTTGAACCTGGGAAGCAGAGGTTGTAGTGAGATGAGATCATGCCACTGAATTCCTGCCTGGGCAACAGAGCAAGACTCCATCTCAAAAAAACAACAACAGCAAAAAAGAATGCTGACTCTCACATCTCTGGTGCTCTTCCTTTGCCAAATCCCTGGTCTAAAGTGCTTAAGAATTCCTAATGGCACACTAGTCATCAAATAAATATGGAAAACATTCCATATATAATATCCCTTTTATGGAGGTTTATAACATATGTTAGAACTGGAAATCCTCTAAACCAACCTGTGGCAAAGAAATCTGCTTAACTTTGTTTTGCACTCTATTTCTCTGAAAGTTATTTTATCCTAGCATCTTTTGTTTCCCAAATAATGTCTCATAAAACTAGGATTCTATAGAACAAATTCTAAGAAATAGTGCTTTCACTAGTAAATTGAGATGCTTAATTTAGGGGGAAGAAAAAACTTGAAACAGGCAATGGAATAATGAAGACTGTAGAAGAGTAGCATGACCAGCTGAAAAAACACATTCAATTTTGTCATTTCTTTGCAGGTTTTGTCCTGCTGATGCCTAGCAGTTGTCAAAATGAGCAGTAAAACCACACTGGTATACATGGGTTCCTTAATGACAAGTTCTTGCTTCCTAAGACTAGAGCAATATAATCAAAATAGAAGTTTAATTTTTTTTTTACTTTTAATACAAAGCAACAGTTCCACAAACTGTACAGTATAATAAATTACCCTGAAAACCTCAATTAATTCATGCATATTTTTAACAGCAACTTAGAGCAAGAAAAAATTCACTTGATTGTATCTGTTTATCTCATGCTGTAATGTCATAGTTGCTCATAAATAAAAGCATGATATTTTGTTAATTAAATAAATGGTGTTGGGAAAACTGGCTAGCCATATGCAGAAAGCTGAAACTGGATCTCTTCCTTACACCTTATAGAAAAATTAACTTCAGATGGATTAAACATTTAAACATAAGACCTAACACCATGACACCCCTAGAAGAAAACCTAGATAATACCATTCAGGACATAGGACATGGGCAAGGACTTCATGACTAAAACACCAAAAGCAATAGCAATGAAAGCCAGAATAGACAAATGAGATCTGATTAAATTAAAGAGCTTCTGCACAGCAAAAGAAACTATCATTGGAATGAACTAGCAACCAACAGAATGAGAAAAAATTCTGCAATCTAGTCATCTGACAGAGTTAATATCCAGAATCTACAATAAACTTAAACAAATTTACAAGAAAAAAACAAGCCCATCAAAAAGTGGGTAAAGGATATGAACAGACACTTCTCAAAAGAAGACATTTATGCAGTCAACAAACATATGAAAAAATGCTTATCATTGTTGATCATTAGAGAAATGCAAATCAAAATCACGTTGAGATGCAATCAAAACCATGCCAGTTAGAATGGTGATCATTAAAAAATCAGCAGACAATCAGATGCTGGAGAAGACATGGAGAAATAGGAACACTTTCACACTGTTGGCAGGAGTGTAAATTACTTCAACCATTGTGAAAGACAGTGTGGCAATTCCTCAAGGATCTAGAATTAGACATACCATTTGACCCAGCAATCCCATTACTGGGTATATACTCAAAGGATTATAAATAACACTATTATAAAGACACAGGCATATGTAAGTTTACTGTGACACTGTTCACAACAGCAAAGATTTGAAACCAAATAAAGGATAGAAATTCTTAACAATAGAAGTATTTAATTTGACATTATAATAATAATCACAGTGATGATTCAGAAAATTAACCTTTCTTCCCTAAGTTGGAAGTGATCTAAGACTTTGGCATAATGTTTGAAAGTGATGAAGATATACAGTTGTCATTTTATTTTATTTTTAAATTATAACACTATATTATTATTATTACTGTACTTTAAGTTCTGGGGTACATGTGCAGAACATGGAGGTTTGTTACATAGGTATGTATGTAACAATACAATGCCCATCAATGATAGACTGGATTAAGAAAATATGGCACATACATACCACGGAATACTATGCAGCCATAAAAAAGGATGAGTTCACGTCCTTTGCATGGACATGAATGAAGCTGGAAATCATTATTTGCAGCAAACTGACACAAGAACAGAAAACCAAATACCGCATGTTCTCACTTATAAATGGGTGTTGAACAATGAGAACACATGGACATAAGGACAGGAACATCACACACCAGGGCCTGTTGGGGGGTTGAGAACTAGGGGAGGAATAGGAGAGGGTGGGGGTATAGGGGAGGGATAACATTAGGAGAAATACCTAATGTAGATGACCGGGTGATGGCTGCAGAAAACCACCACGTCACATGTATACTTATGTAATAAACTTGCCTGTTCTGCACATGTAACTCAGAACTTAAAGTATCTAATAATTAAAAAATAAAATAAAATAACAGCTGTATATCTTCATCACTTTCAAATATTATGCCAATGTCTTAGATCACTCCCAATTTAGAGAAGGAAGGTTAATTTTTTGAATCATCACTGTGATTACCATTATAATATCAAATTCAGTACTTCTATCATTTAGTTACGTTTGATTGGATGATGATACAATATTTATATTATGAGAGCTTTATAAATTTGTATAAACCTTTTAAATCTTTTTTATTCTAAATGGCTATGACTATTCTTATGATAAAATACAAAATATATATTACAAAATTTAAATGAACTAAAACAAATTATTTGTCTCTTAATACTGGTCTTAAGAAACAATATCTTTGGGGTCAATTCACAGAACGATTTTGCACTAGCTTTGGTCTTCTTTGGATGCTCTTTCTCAGTTTAGCCCTTGGTTGGTTTATTCCCACGGTCACTATTAACTCATCATATTTACTCTGTTTACAAAACATAGCACATTTTAGAACCATCTTATTTATGGTTCTTGTTCTTGAGGGACTTGTTCAATTTTGTCCCTCATTATAATATAAGCTACCCAAGAAAAAGCCTGAATGTTTTTGTTTACTACCAGGCCCCCAGCATTCTCCATGACATCTAATAAGGATATCAGTCAGGATATTCTTATCTAGTAAAGATAATATAAATGTTTGTTTAGTGAAATTATGTATTTATGATGCTAAGATATTTTAGTTTGAGCTGTCTACTATCTGCCTTGTCTTACTAAATATAGTTTCATATTTCTTTCTGCCACAAATGCCTCTGTTTTATATGGAAGATCAACTTATCTATACACCTAATATAGGATGGTTTTAGGTAGAAAATGTGGATTCTACTGGTAAAAGTCTCAATTTCTTGGAGATCTTTTTTTCATATTTGTTTTCTAGAAGTGGACACCAGACTGCATCCTCTGGTATCAAGCTTCACTTGATACCACGTTACTGATATCAAGTTACTGTTCTAACTTGATTTCTGAAGGGTTTCTCACTTTTTGGCCAATTCAGTGAAAGGAGCATCTCTTACTTGGAGCCAGGATTTCTCTCCAAGCAGTTCAGCTAAATCCCTGTGCACAGCTTTGCCTCCTTCCATTTCGGGACTCTTGCTTACAGAAAATTTCTAGATATTTATTAGGTTTGTGCCAAAGTAATTGTACTTTTGCCATTACTTTTAATGCAATTACTGCAATTACATTTGCTCCAATCTAATAAGCTTTACCCCTAATTTCTTTAAGGTCAAACAAAGAGTAAAATTTCTTTTTATGTTCTACCTTCTAGAACAAAGTCATTTGCCTGTGTGAGGTTGGATATCTTTTAAAATCTAATTTTCAACCCCACCTAATTCTCAAGCATCTTAAATAACATTTCCTCAAATTAATAATTTGTTGATGTCAAAATAAAATTAGAGACTGAATCTCTAAACTTAACATTTTATTCAGGAGTTAAAGAATTATAATTCAGGGCACACACACAGACTCAGTGGTTTTTGCATGTCTTAAGAACAAAGAAAAGTTTGGTGTAAGAGAAATGTTGCATATTGTTTGAAAATGAAGGTTATTTTCACTAGACAAGCTTTTGGGTGCTGGCAAGCTCTGATTGTCTAGTGATGGGGTAGGTAAAACTAATCTTAGAGTCATGGCAGGTCACGTTAGCAGTCAAACTGGCCTTAGGGTTACAGCAGGTAGTTTTAGATGCTGGACTTGCAGACAATTCAATTCCTGAGGCTGTGCTTTATGACCTGAGTGCTTTTTCCCTGGCCTTTCAACTCTGATTTAGTTGAGTATGACAAGAATGACCCAATTCACATACAGTCAACTTTCACAAATTTACAACTAAATTCAAAATAAAACAAACACATTGTCACTGTAGGTAAAGACATGCTAAAAAGTCATCTTTCATAATATCCTGGCTGCTGAATATGACTAGCTTTTAAGCATGGCACATATTTGGAAAGAGTTGGCTTGTTAGCAATGCTGTCAGTGAAAAGATTGTCAGTAAAGGTTGGCTGCCGCAGAAACCAATTCTCAGACATGCTGACTCCTCTAAGAGTCGCCGAATCACCTAGAATGAAAATTATTTCTTCTCCTCCATCCCTCATAGGCTGTATTGGAAATACACAAGAAAAAATATTTTCTATAGAAATAATTGATTTAATAATTAGGAATTGTTGTATTAATGTGTATTTTAGGAATTTGGTTATTACTAACATTCACACTATTTTGAGTTCGTAGATAGCTTAATAATTTAATTGAAAAATCTTAAATGACCTACACATTATTTAAAGCCTAGAAATGATTTTCGATCAGGGAATTCAAGTGTACACAGAGTGCTTTTAAAAATAATAACGGTTGTAACATCTTCACACATAGACTTTAGAAAGCTCATCATAAAATGGACATATGGACATTCTATAATAGGGTTTTTGGAATTTTGTGAAAGTTTTGATGAAGAAAAGGTTAGAGAACTGACTGAAGAGAATAAATCTTTGTTTTAGTTAAGGAAAGAAATAAATTATTTTTCAAAAACTTAAAATCACTCAGATTGCTATGAATTGATTCTTTTATATTTTGAACAAAAATTTTACTGTTTTCTCTCATATTAACTGTTGAAATGTTTTTAAAAACTGTGGCATATACAAATTTGTATATTTAAATATAAATATATATACTTAACAGTGAATATAAAAATGTATAGAAATGTAGAAAAATATTTCAAAATGAAGATTTTTAAAGTTTGTAATTTACCACTCTTTTTCTAAAATTAAAAGAAAGGCATTTTATCTACATCTGCAACAACGGATGCAAGTATTAATAAAGATCCTCCCAGCCTCACTTCAGTTAATGCATTTAGGCATTTATGTGAGAAAAAGCATACATCAGCATGAGGAGAATTTGGGTTTTCACTCATTTTGTTTAAATCTCTGTCATCTGTCTTTTAGCTCTTGAATCAGTGTGCAAATGTAATGAACAGATTTACATGCTCAAGCCTACCAGAGGCAATAAGCAGTAAGCGTATTTTATCAAGTGACTGTGAAATTAGATCTTCTCCCTCCCAGTTTTCACTTAATCTTTAAATAGAGACAGTCATTTGATATATCTTTTTCCTGCTGAGCGAGATCATGCTGCTATGTATTGACAAATATAGAGAATAAATGCTGAGACACTGATATTTTTCTTAAGTAGAAATTAAAATTTATTTACAACAATTTCACAAATAACATTATTAAATAGTTAAATTTTCTTATGTGCTTATTAAATCAACACTAGAAAACTTGGATGCGTTTAGATGCAATCACACACTTATTTATATCAAGAAATATATGAGGTGCATATCATCACTAATTACATTTTATAAAATAAATTAAAGAAATAGAATCTTGGTGATATTAAGTAACTTAACTTTTTCTTAGTTTACTCAATTACAAACTTCCAGTAGCCCATCATTTTAATCATCAATTGAACATTGTCACTTTTTTTGGTAATTTTTTTGTAATTTAATTTTTTTTTGTAATTTTACATAATTTTATTCCATATACTTCCCTCTTGGTGATACATTTTGTATGTTTATATTATTCAATAAGTATTTCAACATGTATTTACTAAGTACCTGTTCTATGTCAGGCATATTTTAGATGCTGATGATACAGCTGATACAGCTACAAAAAAGGATGCTGACTTTACCACCTTCAGTCTTTTCTTCCGGAAAACTACTCTTCTTCTAAATAAAAAGTATACCCTCCTGTTGATTACCTCTATTAAATATATGTATATATATATTCCCATTATGGCATCATCTTCTGCTATCCATCCCTCTTAAATTCTGAGTTATTGCAAACAAGAAATACAGGTCCATCCATATGTCTCTACTCCAGATCACCATCTTTCAATTTTACACACTCTCCTTCTAGGTCTTGATGAGCCAGCCAAAACATTTGCCACTGCTTATGATTCAATGCATATTCTTTTCTTTTTTCTTTTAAGTTCAGAGGTACAAGCGCAGGTTTGTTACATAGATAAAATTGTGTCACAGGGCTTTGCTATACAGATTATTTCATCACTCAGTTATTTTTCCTGATCCTCTCCCTCCCATCCTCCATCTTCTTAAAGGCCCCAGTGTCTGTTGTTCCCCTCTATGTGTCCATGTGGACTCATCATTAAGCCCCCACATATAAGTGATAACACGTGATATTCGGTTTTCATTTCCTGCATTAGTTTGCTAAGGATAATGGCTTCCAGTTCCATCCATGTCTCTGCAAAGAACATAATCTCTTTTTTTTATGGTTGCATAGTATTTCATGGTGCATATGCAGAACATTTTTTTGAATACAGCCTATCATTGATGGGCATTTAGGTTGACTCCAGGTTTTAGTTATTGTGAATAGTAAAGCAATGAACATACACGTACATGCGTCTCTATAACAGAATGAGTTATATTCCTTTGGTTATATACCCAGTAATGGGATTGCTGGGTCAAATGGTATTTTTGTTTTTAGGTCATTGAGAAATTGGCACACTGTCTTCCGCAATGGCTAAACTAGTTTCCAGTGCCACCAACCATGTAAAAGTGTTCCTTTATCTCCACAACTTAACCAGCATCTCTTGTCTTTTGATTTTTAAATAATACCTGTTCTGACTGGAGTCAGATGATATCTCTTTTTTTTTTTTTTGAGAGGGAGTCTTGCTCTGTCCCTCAGGCTAGAGTGCAGTGTCATGATCTTGGCTCACTGCAACCTCTGCCTCACTGGTTCAAGTGATTCTCCTGCCTCAGCCTCTCTAGTAGCTGGACTACAGGCATGCACCGCCATGCACAGCTAATTTTTGTATTTTTAGTGGAGAAGGGCTTTCACTTTGTTGGTCAGGCTGATCTTGAACTTCTGACTTTAGGTAACTCACCTACCTTGCCCTCTCAAACTGCTGGGACTATAGCATGAGCCATGGAGTCTGGCTTCATTGTGGTTTTAATTTGCCTTTTCTCTAATGATCAGTGAGGTTCAGCTTTTTTCATATGTTTGTTGGCAACATATATGTCTGCTTTTAAAAAGTGTTCATGTCTTTTGTGCACTTTTTAATGGGGATCTTTATTATTTAAATTTGTTTAAGTTCCTTATACATGCTCAATATTAGACCTTTGTCAGATGAATAGATTGAAAAACTTCTCTCATTCTGTAGGTTGTCTGTTTACTTTGTTGATAGTTTCTTTTGCTGTGTAGAAGCTCTAGAGTTTAACTGAATCCCATTTGTCAACTTTTGCTTTTGCTGCAGTTGCTGTTGGCATCTTTGTCATGAAATCTTTGCCCATGTCTATACCCTAAATGATATTTCCTAGGGTGTCTTCCAGAGTTTTTATAGTTTTTAGTTTTACATTTAAGTCTTCAATTCATCATGAGTTAATTTTTACATTTACTAAAAATAAGGAGTCCAGTTTTAATCTTCTACAAATGGCTAGCCAGTTCTTTCAACACCATTTATTGACTAGAAAATCCTTTCCCCATTGCTTGTTTTCATCAGATTTGTCAAAGATCAGATAGTTGTAGGTATGTGGTCTTATTTCTGGGTTCTCTATTCTGTTCCATTGGTCTGTGTGTCTGTTTTTGTACCAGTTCCATGCTCTTTTGGTTACTGCAGTTCTGCAGTATAGTTTGAAGTCAGGTAGTGTGATGCCTCCAGCTTTATATTTTTGCTTAGGATTGCTTTGGCTATTTGGGCTCTTTTTTGGTTCCATATGAATATCAAAATACTTTTTTCTACTTATGTGACAAATGTCTATGGTAGTTTAATAGGAATAGCATTGTGATTCAATGAATATTCTAAATTCAAGTTTTCTTTCCATTCAAAGTGAATTACCTAGTCAACGTATGACGTTTTCTCCTTTGGGAAAATTTCTTCTTGCCATAGTATTTCAAAGCTATTTCCCGTACCAAACCAACACATTTATGAACCAAGCTATGAATTCTTTCTCTTTTATTAGGTATCATAGGGAGCCTCCCTATGGCATAAATGCAAGTATTCTCCGAGATTAACTACAGAGGTGACTGAAATGATTGTTCTGTGGTACCTGCACATATAGCTTTCTTATGCCGTCTAGTACTGCTCAGGTGATATCCAAGATATACCGCTGCTATCTTAAAATGGATTGTTCAACTGTTGCTGCGCCTGTATGCCCTGTGACTTAGTGGATCTGACATTAACCAGCTGATTATGGGCAGCTCTGGCCATCTGGTTATACCGTGGTTAGACTCTCTGTCTTTACCAGGGTCCAGGAGAATCCCAGTAGTTTTCTGAAAGTTGTGTAATTCTCTGACACACATAACAGAGTCCCATTAGAGAAACTCTAGGGAGCTTCATTGCAATTCCTTTATTGATGCCCTAATACCATAGGGTCATATTGTATCATATTGCCCAAAGTAGCAGGGTATTTTGTACCATAAACTGCTCATGCTATACGGCCTCTAGATGCTATTCAAAGCTGGTAGTCATCTTGTCTATCAATCAGAACAGAATTCCAAGTGTAGAGTATGCTGCCTCCAGAATACGGATAGGCCTACAATGCATTGTGCAGCTTTCTTATGCTCGCTGGTATAAGGCAAGCACATGCTTTGAAGGGCACGTTTCCACAAAGGCCACTGATGTATTAGCCATTTCTTTCTCATCTGGCATTATTAGATTAATGCAATTGATACAATGGCACAGGGTAATATTCTGCAAAACATCCAGTAGTTCTAGGTCTCTTTAGATTATAATAAAGGAACGAATAGTTATCATGGCCCTGTGTGAAGGCTATAAATATATAACATTGACCTTGTCACATGAATGCAAACTGCTTTTAATCCAAGTCAAAGCAAACTGTTTTTCTGTTTTTGGACAAAGATAATACAAACATATTTACCAGGTCAGTGGCTCATATCCTGTATGTTAGCCTATGTTAATCAGCTCTACAGGTTATCTATCATCTGGCAGAACAGCTACAGCTGAGTTAAGTTTATTACTTGCTTGAGATTGAAGGAGTACACTGTCATCTTTGAATTCAGCTGGTCTTTGCACAGGCAAGGCTGGTGAATTAACAGGTGGTAAAATGAGGACATTTCGCTTATATTCTTTAGTTTAGGCCTTTAGAAATAGCACTTATTTCTGCCACCTATTTTAGGATGTGATATTTTTATATACTATCTTATATAATAAAGGAACAGTTTAAAAACTTTCAGTTGGCCTTCCACACTAAGACAGTTTTCACCCCACCCAGGCCAAATAGCAAATGAAGGAATTGTGGAAGTATCAAGTATGTGAGTTAAAACTGTACATTTAGCAACCAGGGAAATGACCATTGGATTGTGGCCTTAGAAGCTTTGGACCTGCTGTGAGGACGTAGGCTAGACTCTATTTATTGCCTCACCCACGTTTGTGTCCCCTCTGACTGAGAGGTCACAATGACAGCTTGAATCGCTGGCTATCAACATTAGCTGAAGCCCTTGTCTAACGGTTTTGAAAAGATTTTACATTGTCCCTTTTTTCACTGTGTAGCTATGCAAGTAAAAGGACCACTGATCTCTTCCAGAAAGGACTGAGGAACCATCACTGTGCACACTGACTGTGGTATGGCCAGTCCTTCCTCTTGGGGTTCCACTGATCCCTCAGTTAATGTTTTGGGTCCCAAAACTGTCAGTCTGTGTTCTGGAGTCTGTATGATGAAATTGTAGCTATCTTTTGAAATGCCTACCTTTTTCATTCAGAAGTCCTTCTTTCCTTCTTGATTTTAGAGTATGAGTAGTAGTAGTCTCACTGGCTACTCATCTATCTTGTCATTAGGAAAATTGTGTTCTATTAAAAAAATATAACTCTATGCAAATTAGACTCCTACGGCTGCCATTGTGACGTTGCTTCTCATAACAATAATGAGTCAGCCTGACTTCTGATGTTTGAAAACCATCATGTACCTTTTTTTTTTTTTTTTTTTTTGCTATAAAAATGTTTTATTAGGCCTAACTACTTACTATGAAAATGCTTTAAAATGCAGCAGGAGGAGATACAAAGACTCAAAGAAGTGTGTAGTGACAATAGCTATCAGAACACGCTAAAGAATCCACACTGCTTCCCCCTTTACCTAGAAAAGGAAGCTTCTAGGCTACCTCCTCCTCCTCGACTGTGGCATCTTGGTATTGCTGGTATTCTGACACCAGGTCATTAAGGTTGCTCTTGGCCTCGGTGAACTCCATCTCATCCATGCCCTCGCCTGTGTACCAGTGCAGGAAGGCCTTGTGCCTGAACATAGCTGTAAACTGTTCGGAGACACGTTTGAAGGGCTCTTGGATCGCTGTGTTGTTACCAATGAAGGTGGCCGACATTTTTAGCCCCCGGGGGGGGGGGAATGTCACAGACAGCTGTTTTCACGTTGTGAGGGAGCCACTTAGCAAAGTAGCTGCTGTTCCTATTCTGAATGTTGAACATTTGCTCATCCACCTCCCTCATGGACATGCGACCTCTAAAAATGGCAGCCATGGTTAGGTGGCGGCCATGACTGGGGTCACAGGCGGCCATCATATTCTTAGCATCAAAGAGTTGCTGAGTGAGCTCAGCCACAGTCAGGGCCCAGTACTGCTGGCTGCCCTGGCTGGTCAGCGGGGCAAAGCCGGGCATGAAGAAGTGCAGCCGGGGAAATGGAACCATGTTCACGGCCAGCTTCTGCAGGTCGGCATTCAGCTGGCCAGGAAAGTGCAGGCACGTGGTGACCCCACTTCTTTTTTTTTTTTTGTCAAGTAATGACACTTAATCTTTGCTTTCAGATAGCCAAGTTATTTCCTGGTGTTGATTTTTAACATGAGGAAAACCCTTTAAAAAAAAAAAAAAGACAATCAGTGAACTTGTTAGTAAGGTTGCTACTTTCTTACTAACATATAGGCAGACGTTGTCTGTGCTTCACAAACACTACATTTTTTTACAAACTGAGGGTTTGTGGAAATCTTGCATCAAGCATGTCTATCAGCACCATTTTGTTCAACAACCTAGGTTCATTTGTGTCTCTGTGTCACATTTTGGTAATTTTGTAATATATCAAAGTTTTTATTACTATTATCTGTTAAGATGATCTGTGGTCAGTGATTTTTGATACTACTATCGTAATTGTTTTCTTATAGCATGAACTGCACCTATGTAAGATAGCACACATAATCAACAAATGTATGTGTTCTGACTGCTCCATAGACTAGTGACGGCCCAGTCTCTTTCCCTTTCCTTGGGCCTCCCTACTCCCTAAGACACAATAATATTGAAATTAGGCCAATTAGTGATTCCACAATAATCTCTAAGTGTTCAAGTGAAAGGAAGAGTCACATGTCTCTCACAATAAATCAAAGGCTATACATGATTAAGCTTAGTGAGGAAGGCATGTTGAAAGCTGAAATAGGCTGTAGGCCTCTTTCGACAGCTAGCTAAATTGTGACTACAAAGGAAGCATTCTTGGAGGAAATTAAATGTGCTACTCCAGTGAACACATGCATGATAAGAAAGAAAAACAACCTTATTGCTGATATGGAAAAAGATGCAGTGGTATGAATGGAAGATCAGATGAGCTACAACATTCACTTAAGTCAAAACCTAATCCAGAGCAAGGCCCTAACTCTCTTAAATTCTATGAAGGCAAAGAAATGTAAGAAAGCTGCCAAAAATTTTAAAAAATAAATAAATAACCTTTGAAGCAAACAGAGGTTGGCTTATAAGGTAGAAGTGAAGAAGCAATCTCCATCACATAAAAAGACAAAGTTAAGCAGCAAGTCCTGATATGGAAGCTGCAACAAGTTATCCAGAAGATCTTGCTAAGATAATTAATAAAGGTAGTTGCATAAGGAAACAGGTTTTTAATGTAAATAAAATAGCCTTTTATTGGAAGATGTTGCCTTCTTGGATTTTCATAGCTAAGAAGAAGTCAATAACTATCTTCAAAGAATCAAAGAGAGAGGCTAACTCTTGCTTCAGGGTAATGCAGCTGGTGACTTAGAGTTGAAACCAATGCTCATTGAAACGTTTCTGAAAAGTCTAGGGCGCTTGAGAATTCTGATAAATGTACTCTGCCTCTGTTCTATAAATGGAACAACAAAGCCTGGATATTGTTTAATTTATTTATACATGGTTTACTGAATATTTTAACCCTGTTGTTGAGTCCTATTGCTCCTTTAGATTAGATTGCTTTCAAAAGAGTAGTTATCATTGACGTGGATCCTCACCCAAGAGCTCTAATGGAAATGCAGAAGAGACTAATGTTGTTTCATCCCTGTTAACACAATATCCATTGTGCAGCACATGAATTGAGGGGTAATTTAACATTTAAATCTTATTATTTAAGAACTAATTCATTCAACGAATATGGACAAAGGAAACTGAAAACCTTCTGGAAAAATTCACCTTTCTAGGTGCCATTAATAACTTCCATGATCATGGGAGGAGTTTGGAAGAAGTTGATTCCAGTCCTCATGGATGACTTAGAGCACCTCAAGTGGAGAAAATATCTGCAGATATGGTGAAAATAGCAAGAGAACTAAGACTAAGAGCAAAGCCTGCATATATGGCTAATATTTTTTATTTTACGATAAAAGTTGAACTCATGAGAAATTATTTCTCAGATGAGCAAAAAATGTGGTTTCTTGAGATGGAATATACTCCTGGTGAAAATGCTGTAAACATTATTGAAATAATAACAAAGAATTTAAAATATTATTACATCAAATTAGTTTATAAAGCAGCAGCAGGATTTGAGAGGATTGACTCTACTTTTGAAAAATTCTACTGTTGGGGGGGATGATCCAAGATGGCGGTTTAGGAACAGCTCAGGATTGCAGCTCCCAGTGAAAGCACAGGGGGTGAGTGGATGCCGTGTTTTTATTGCCCACAGACTAGGAAATTCCCGGGCAGAGGTGCTCCACAGTCGCCAGCGCGGCTGTTTCGGCCAGCACCGCTGCTTTGCCCCGCGCGGCTGCTTTGTCGGCGCCCCAGAGCCGCGGTTCTCCGTACAAAATACACTGGTCCGGGGGCCCTTTAGGCTGGCGATTGGAGCCATGGGAAGTCGCCCATACGCTGGTTCAAAAAGGGGACTGAGCAGAGAACCAGGACAGTAGATTCCAGGGGAAAAAACAAAAAAATGCGCCACAAACCTCAGTGCCGCTGTTTAAGCCAGCGCAGTGAGTGGCCGCAGGGGAAAACAAACAGACCCCGGCGACTCTTCAACAGGCGACTGGAACACCGACTTAAAAAAGGCTCTGAGGCAGGGAGCCAGGTGATCAGGCTCGGCTGGCCCCACCCCCACAAAAGAACAGCAACCAGAAACTCTGGATTGAGAGTTTCACAGCAAGCGCAGCTGAACCCCGGACGGTCCAGCTCTGTGGGGAAGGGGCGTCCGCCATTACCGAGGCAGCCGCCGTTGCCAAGGCAACCCGCCATTTCTGAGGCAGCCCGCCGTTGCCAAGGCAACCCGCCACAGCAGAGACTCCGCCCCAACAGAGGCGGGCCACCATCGCCAAAGCAGTTCTAACCACACCCATATAAACAGGACTGCAGGGAAGTTCACTTGTCAGTGGGGCGGAGCCCACAGCAGCTCAGCAAAGCTGCTATAGGCCGACAGTGACTAGGCTGCCTCCTTGCTGGGCTGGGCAGGTCTGAAGGAAAAAAAAAAAAAAAAAAAAAGAAGGCGGCAGCATAACGGAAACTCATAAATAAAGCCCTAAATCCCTGGGACAGAGCACCTGGGAACAAAAAGCAGTTTATGAGTTCTGCTGCAGCAGACCTAAAAGTACCTGCCTAGCAGCTCTGAATGAACAACAACAGAGCTCGCAGCTCACCATTTGAGCTCCTATAAAGAAGAGACCGTCTCCTCAAGCAGCTCCCTGACACCTATATATCCAAAAAGACGCCTCATAAAAGAGAGATCAGATTGACACTAGGCGGGTATCCTTCTGGGACAAAGATAGCAGAAGAAGAAAACTGGTAACAACCCTTGCTGTTCAGCAGCTGCTGCAGGTGAACCCCAGGCAAGCAGGACCTGGAGTGAACCTCAGCAGACCTACAGCAGGGGGGCCAGACTGTCAGAAGGAAAACCAAGAAACAGAAATAACCTCATCATCAACAAACAGAACGTCAATCTGAAAGATTTGAGACCCAATCTGAAAGCCAGCAACTACAAAGTCGACAGGTGGATAAATCCTTAAAGATGGGAAGAAACCAGCGCAAAAAGGATGAAAACACCCGAAACCAGAACACCTCTCCTCCTAAAAGGGATCACAACTCCTCACCAGCAAGGGAACAAGGTTGGATGGAGAACGAGTGTGATGAAATGACAGAATCAGATTTCAGAAGGTGGGTAGTAAGAAACTTCTGTGAACTTAAAGAACATGTTCTAACCAAATGCAAAGAAACTAAGAACCTTGAAAAAAGATTTGACGAAATGCTAACTAGAATGGACAAAATAGAAAGGAATATAAGTGAATTGATGGAGCTGAAAAACGCAACACGAGAACTTCGTGAAGCATGCACAAGTATCAACAGCCGAATGGACCAAGCAGAAGAAAGGATATCAGAGGTCGAAGATCAACTCAATGAAATAAAACAGGAAGGCAAGACTGGAGAAAAAAGGGTAAAAAGGAATGAACAAAGTCTCCAAGAAATGTGGGACTATGTGAAAAGACCTAATCTACGTTTGATAGGCGTACCCGAATGCGACGAAGAGAATGAATCCAAGCTGGAAAATACTCTTCAGGATATTATCCAGGAAAACTTCCCCAACCTAGCAAGGCAGGCAAACATTCAAGTCCAGGAAATACAGAGAACACCACAAAGATATTCGTCAAGAAGAGCAACCCCAAGGCACATAATCGTCAGATTCACCAGGGTTGAAATGAAGGAGAAAATACTAAGGGCAGCCAGAGAGAAAGGTAGGGTTACCAATAAAGGGAAGCCCATCAGATTTACAGCAGATCTCTCAGCAGAAACCCTACAAGCCAGAAGAGAATGGGGGCCAATATTCAACATCCTTAAAGAAAAGAACTTTCAACCCAGAATCTCCTATCCAGCCAAACTAAGCTTCATAAGTGAAGGAAAAATAAAATCCTCTGGGAACATGCAAGTACTCAGAGATTTCGTCACCACCAGGCCAGCTCTACAAGAGCTCCTGAAAGAGGCTCTACACATATAAAGGAACAAGTACCAGCTCAACTAAAGGGCAAAACAGCCAGCTAGCACCAAAATGGCAGTATCAAATTCACACATAACAATATTAACCCTAAATGTAAATGGACTAAATGCCCCAATCAAAAGACACAGACTGGCAAATTGGATAAAAAGAAAAAACCCATCGGTGTGCTGTATCCAGGAAACCCATCTCACATGCAAGGATACACAAAGGCTCAAAACAAAGGGATGGAGGAAGATTTACCAAGCAAATGGAGAGCAAAAAAAAAGCAGGAGTTGCAATTCTCATCTCTGATAAATTAGACTTTAAAGCAACAAAGATCATAAGAGACAAAGAGGGACATTACATAATGGTATAAAAGGATCAATGCAACAAGAAGAGCTAACGATCCTAAATATATATGCACCCAATACAGGAGCACCCAGATACATAAGGCAAGTTCTTAATGACTTACAAAGAGACATAGACTCCCAGACAATAATAGTGGGAGACTTTAACACCCCATTGTCAACATTAGACAGATCAACCAGACAGAAAATTAACAAGGATATCCAGGACTTGAACTCAGACCTGGACCAAGCAAACCTAATAGACATTTACAGAACTCTCCACCCCAAAGCCACAGAATAAACATTCTTCTCAGCACCACATCACACCTACTCTAAAATTGACCACATAATTGGGAGTAAATCACTCCTCAGCAAATGCAAAAGAATGGAAATTGTAACAAACAGTCTCTCAGACCACAGTGCAATCAAGTTAGAACTCAGAATTCAAAAACTAACTCAGAACCGCACAGCTTCATGGAAACTGAACAACTTGCTCTTGAATGTTGACTGGATAAACAATGAAATGAAGGCAGAAATAAAGATGTTCTTCGAAACCAACAGGAATGAAGACACAACATACCAGAATCTCTGGGACACATTTAAAGCAGTCTCTAGAGGAAAATATATAGCAATAAGTGCCCACATGAGAAGCAAGGAGAGATAAAAAATTGACACCCTATCGTCAAAACTGAAAGAGTTAGAGGAGCAAGATCAAAAAAACTCAAAATCTAGCAGAAGACAAGAAATAGCTAAGATCAGAGCAGAACTGAAGGAGATAGAGACACAAAAAACCCTTCAAAAAATCAATAAATCCAGGAGCTGGTTTTTTGAAAAGATCAGCAACATAGACAGACCACTAGCCAGATTAATAAAAAAGAAAAGAGAGAATAACCAAATTGATGCAATAAAAAACGATAAAGGGGATATCACCACAGATTCCACAGAAATTCAAACCATCATCAGAGATTATTACAAACAACTCTATGCACACAAACCAATAAACCTGGAAGAAATGGATAAATTCCTGGACACTTGCCTCCTCCCAAGCCTAAACCAGGAAGAAGCCGAAATCCTGAACAGACCCATAACAAGGTCTGAAGTTGAGGCAGCAATTAAGAGCTTACCACCCAAAAAAAGCCCAGGTCCAGATGGGTTCACAGCTGAATTCTACCAGACATACAAAGAGGAGCTGGTACCATTCCTTCTGAAACTATTCCAAACAATACAAAAAGAGGGAATTCTTCCCAAATCATTTTATGACACCAACATCATCCTGATTCCAAAACCCGGCAGAGACTCAACAAGAAAAGAAAACCACAGGCCAATATCCATGATGAACATAGATGCAAAAATCTTCAATAAAATACTGACAAGCCGATTGCAACAGCACATCAAAAAGCTTATCCACCATGATCAAGTAGGCTTCATCCCAGGGATGCAAGGCTGGTTCAACATACGCAAGTCTATAAACGTAATTCACCACATAAACAGAACCAAAGACAAAAACCACATGATTATCTCAATTGATGCAGAGAAGGCCTTTGACAAAATTCAACAGCCCTTTATGCTAAAAACACTCAATAAGCTAGGTATCAATGGAACGTATCTCAAAATAATAAAAGCTATTTATGACAAACCAACAGCCAATATCATACTGAATGGGCAAAAACTGGAAGCATTCCCCTTGAAATGTGGCACCAGACAAGGATGCCCGCTCTCACCACTGCTATTCAATATAGTATTAGAAGTTCTAGCCAGAGCAATCAGGCAAGAAAAAGAAATAAAGGGCATTCAAATAGGAAAGGAGGAAGTCAAATTGTCTCTGTTTGCAGACGACATGATTGTATATCTAGAAGACCCCATCGTCTCAGCCCCAAACCTCCTGAAACTGATAAGCAAGTTCAGCAAAGTCTCAGGATAAAAATCAATGTGCAAAAATCACATGCATTCCTATACACCAATAACAGACTTAAAGAGAGCCAAATCAAGAACAAACTTCCATTCACAATTGCCACAAAGAGAATAAAATACCTAGGAATACAACTAACAAGGAATGTAAAGGACCTCTTCAAGGAGAACTACAAGCCACTGCTCAACGAAATAAGAGAGGACACAAACAGATGGAGAAACATTCCATGTTCATGGTTAGGAAGAATCAATATCGTGAAAATGGCCATACTGCCCAAAGTAATTTACAGATTCAATGCTATCCCCATCAAGCTACCAATGACCTTCTTCGCAGAACTGGAAAAAACCACCTTAAACTTCATATAGAACCAAAAGAGAGCCCGCATAGCCAAGTCAATTCTAAGCAAAAAGAACAAAGCGGGGGACATCGCACTACCAGACTTCAAACTATACTACAAGGCTACAGTAATCAAAACTGCATGGTACTGGTACCAAAACAGACATATAGACCAATGGAACAGAACAGAGGTCTCGGAGGCAACAAAACATATCTACAACCATCTGATCTTTGACAAACCAGACAAAAACAAGCAATGGGGAAAGGATTCCCTGTTCAATAAATGGTGTTGGGAAAGCTGGCTAGCCATGTGCAGAAAGCAGAAACTGGACCCCTTCCTGACACCTTACACTAAAATTAACTCCAGATGGATTAAAGACTTAAACATAAGACCTAACACCATAAAAATCCTAGAAGAAAATCTAGGCAAAACCATTCAGTACGTAGGTGTAGGCAAGGACTTCATGACCAAAACACCAAAAGCACTGACAACAAAAGTCAAAATAGACAAATGGGACCTAATCAAACTCCACAGCTTCTGCACACAAAAGAAACAATCATTAGAGTGAATCGGGAACCAACAGATTGGGAAAAAAATTTTGCAGTTTACCCATCTGACAAAGGGCTGATATCCAAAATTTACAAAGAACTAAAGCAGATTTACAAGAAAAAAACTAACAAGCCCATTCAAAAGTGGGCAAAGGATATGAACAGATACTTTACAAAAGAAGACATACGTGAGGCCAACAAACATATGAAAAAATGCTCATCATCACTGGTCATAAGAGAAATGCAAATCAAAACTACATTGAGATACCATCTCGCGCCGGTAAGAATGGCGAACATTAAAAAATCTGGAGACAGCAAATGCTGGAGAGGATGTGGAGAAATAGGAACACTTTTGCACTGTTGGTGGGAGTGTAAATTAGTTCAACCATTGTGGAAGACAGTGTGGCGATTCCTCAAGGACATAGAAATAGAAATTCCATTTGACCCAGCAATCCCATTACTGGGTATATATCCAAAGGATTACAAATCGTTCTACTATAAGGACATGTGTACACGAATGTTCATTGCAGCACTGTTTACAATAGCAAGGACCTGGAACCAACTCAAATGCCCATCGACGATAGACTGCATAGGGAAAATGTGGCACATATACACCATGGAATATTATGCAGCCATCAAAAATGATGAGTTTCGGTCCTTTGTGGGGACATGGACGAACCTGGAAACCATCATTCTCAGCAAACTGACAGAGGAGCAGAAGATCAAACACCGCATGTTCTCACTCATAGGCGGGTGTTGAACGATGAGAGCACATGGACACAGGGAGGGGAGCACTACACACTGGGGTCAGTTGGGGGGAAATAGGGGAGGGACGGTGGGGGGTGGGAAGCTGGGGAGGGATAGCAGGAGGAGAAATGCCAGATGTAGGTGATGGGGAGGAAGGCAGCAAATCACACTGCCAGGTGTGTTCCTATGAAACAATTTTGCATGTTCTACACATGTACCCCAAAACCTAAAATGCAATAAAATAAATAAATGGGAAAAAATAAATAAATAAATAAAATTTAAAAAAAAAAAGAAAAAAAAATTCTACTGTTGGTAAAATGATGTCAAATACCATCATGTGTTATAAAGAAATATTTCGTGAATAGAGGAGTAAATCAATTTTGCAAATATCATTGTTGTTTTATTTTTAAAAATTGCCACAATCACCTCAACTTTCAGCACCATCACCCTGATAAACATCAATAATTTTAGGACATGACAAGGACTCAGATTATTGTTAGCATCTTTTAGCAATGAAATAGATTTAATTAAGATATGTATCCATTTTAGACATAATGTCATTGTGCACTTAGACTACAGTGTAGTTTAAACATAACCTTATTTTTCTTTTTTTAAATTTTAGTGTTAGAGAATAGATATGCGGATTTGTTACATAAATATACTGGTTTATAAGTGGTAAATGAACCAGGTGATGTGATAAATGATAACTTGGGGAGATATTTTAACTAAGAATTATTTCATATTAGTCAGGTTATCAATAATTATTGCTCAAGTTTTAATAAATTAAAATATGCTTGAGGTCCACTGTCCAGTTTGATCTTTATTCTTTCACATTTCCTTCATTCCATTTATAATCCCTAGGTACAACCCCATACCATAGCTTCTTATCATAATTACTAAGACAGTAATAATATAGCATGTGATTTACTTTAACTGGTAATGCTTTAGAATATTTTAATCTAAATTAACAGCTAATTATTTTTTCTATTTTTAGTAGAGATGGGGGTTTCATCATGTTGGCCAGGCTGGTCTCCTGACCTCCTGACCTCATGATCCACTCGCATCAGCCTCCCAAAGCACTGGGATTACAGGCGTGAGCCACCATGCCCAGTTTAACTTTTTTAAGAAAACTCTTCTCCAATTTCCCTTTAAGCCAGTGACATTCACACAACCCTGGTCATGCCATAACCTCACAGCCCAGGAAGCCACATGTCATGTGCTTTAGCTCTCACAGGTCACTCAGAGGCAGGGCAAGAACAGAAAAAGCACTGGTTTCAGAGTAAAAGAAAACTCAGGTCCTACTCCCAGCACAGTCAGTCTCTAGATGTGTGAATTTCTGCATGACGTTCAATCTCTCTGGGTCTGTATTTCCATTTATTTCATAGAGTGGTCGTGAGGATTCAGTGAAGTAATATATGCCAGGCGCTTAGGCAAGGGTCAAACATACAGCAAATAGTAGCTGTTGCCAATTTTCTTCTTTCCTTTGCCTTTATCCTGGGGGATTTTAGTTCGGAAATTTTATAGCATCTTTGATGCTATAAAATGAAGAACCTGGGCCTCAGCGGATCTGTCAACACCTGGAAATTACATGCAAAGTTGGGTATGCTTTCAAGAAATTTCATTTCTAGAGAAAGTGTCTCTGTTAGCTTGCTGGGGCTGCTTTAACTACCACAAACTAAGTGGCTTAAACAATATACATTTATTGCCACACAGTTTGAAAGCTAGAAGTCTGAAATCAAGGTGTGAGCAGGACTGGTTCCTTTGAGGGCTGTGAGGGAGAACCTGTTCCATCCTCACCCAGCTTCTGGTAGTGCCAGGCCACTTGGCATATAGATGGTGATCTCCTTGTGTCTACTCCATGCATATTCATCTCTGTGTCCATAATTCCCCATTATATAAGGACATCAGATATATTGAATTAGGGCCCACCCAAATAACTTTAAGTTAATCATCTGCAAAGATTCTATTTCCAAATAAAGTCACATTCATAGACACTGGGGTTAAAACTTCAACATCTCTTTGGGGGAAAACAATTCAACCCATAACAGAATCTAGCTTTAATTGAATTCGTAAAGGTGTCTGTGGCCCTTCCAAACACTAGGAAATATTGACTGTAAAATCTACATAATGGCTTATCCCATACCAACCTAACCAACAAGCTTGTAGACTTGAGATGGGCCATGTTATGTCTTGAGTGCCAGATCATTGAGAAACACTAAAGTAATTCTTTTTTTCAAATATATATTCTATTGCATTTTAGGTTTTGGGTACATGTGAAGAACATGCAGGATTGTTGCATAGATACGTACATGGTCATGTGATTTGCTGCCTTCCACCCCATCACCTATATCTGGCATTTCTCCCCACGTTATCCCTCCCCATCTCCCCACCCCTCACTGTCCCTCCCCTAGTTCCCCCTGACAGACCTCAGTGTGTGACGCTCCCCTCCCTGTGTCCATGTGTTCTCACTGTTCAACACCTGCATATGAGTGAGAACGTGTAGTGTTTGATTTTCTGTTTCTGTGTCAGTTTGCTGAGAATGATGGTTTCCAGGTTCATCCATTCTGATGGGGTCGTTTAGGCATGCACTAATGGGAAGAAAGTACAGGATGTCTGTTTCTACATCAAACTTTATTCCAGTGGGAAACTCTATTCCATTGGTGTTTAGTTAAAATATTTCTGTGCTAAGAATTTCTCAAGTCTCACTCTAATAAAGTCTACAATCCAGTGAATGACACACACTCACCAAAAAACACATATTCATGCATAATTATAAATTGGGAAGAGTGCTAGAATAGAAAGAAACATGATTCTATAAAATTAAATAATTTGGCTTGGCCAGGTACAGTGGTTAATATCTGTAATACCAGCACTTTTGGAGGCCAAGGCAGGTGGATCACCTGAGGTCAGGAGTTTGAGGCCACCCTGACCAATATGGTGAAACCTTGTCTCTATTAAATGGCTAAACCCTGTCTGTATTAAAAATACAAAAATTAGCTGGGTGTAGTGGCAGATGCCTGTAATCCCAGCTACTCAGGAGGCTGAGACAGGAGAATCACTTGAACCCAGGAGGTGGAGGTTGCAGTGATCCAAGTCATGCCATTGCACTCCAGCCTGGGTGACAGGGCGAGACTCTATCACAAAAAGTAATAAAAATAAAAATAAAAATAAAAATTTGTCTTGACCTGGATTAGCCAGGGATGGCTTTAGTGAGGAAATGATGCTTCATCTTTGTTTGGAAAGATGAACTAAAGTGCACCTTAAGGGAAGAGTATTCCAGGCAGAGAAATAGCCCATCCAAGGGCTCTGTGGTAGGAGAGAACATGGTGCACTGGGGAAAGGAGAAGAAAGCCAGAGAGTTGGCAGTGGGAGAATGGGAATGATGTGACATGAGGTTGAAGGGAAATTTGGGCATTGTGAGAAATTTAGGAACTTATCCTAGCAGAAATGGGACACCACTGAAAGGCTCCTCCCTTGTCCCCAACCTGTTTATCAATCTATATTCCTAACTTGCTAGCCCTCCAACATCTTGACATTCTTAGCCTTGATTCTTTAGAGATACTCCTTTATTCTGGCTGTGTTCCCATTACTCTGGCTTTGCTTTTTCAACTTCACTTTTCCCTGTCTGCTCCTTTTTTTTAAGAGGAAGTTTCGCTCTTGTTGCCCAGGCTGGAGTGCAATGACGTGATTTCAACTCAATGCAACCTCCACCCCCAATGGGGTTCAAGCCATTCTCCTGCCTCAGCCTCCTGAGTGGTTGGGATAATAGGCACCTGCCACCATGCTTGGCTAATGTCTGTCTGCTCCTTAACTATTGCTTTCCACTCTCTCCCTGAGTGATCTCACCCTGTTGCACGGTTTCAGCTATCACCGTCTCATAGATACCTCCAAAAATTTCCCCCAGGTTACAGTTGCCTTTTTTCACCTGCTTACAAAAATAAATAATGCACAATTTTGGTCACATGAATATATATGTGGTCTGCCTAAGCCCTGTTTTGTAACTCTATAGGTAACTGCTTTTTAGAGGATGTTTCCAAACTGGCATCATTCTAGCTAATAAGACAAATTTGCTACAGGGCAGAGGGAAATGTGTCACCTCTGAAGAGGTGTGAACACTGACTGGTGGGGTGCCGTCAGCAAGGCCTCCCTACTCACCCATGGAAACAACTAACAGCCTGCCCTTGTGTGCTCTCCTGATTTATCAAACACACGCTTTGAATTTGCTGAGGTTTCCGCTCACCTTCTCTGAGGCACCCTGACTCAAGGCTTCAGTTGCCCTCTGCTTACTTCCATGTGGGCATAGAGCATTGCGCCAGCTGAGACAGCATGGAAGGAAACCAACAAATTAATGCACTTGAAGGTCACTGTGGCGATGTCAGAAAATCAGACTGCTGTGAACAGCTTGGTGGGTTTGATTCTCAGGCAGGGATGCTTCTAAGGTGTCTACTGTGGAAGACAAAGAGGAGGAATACAGAAAGAAAAGGAGAATGAGAAGAAAAGAGGCAGGGAGAAAAAGATGCCAAAAAATATTTGCTAAACACTGTGCGATTTAGTTTCACAGTTGTAGTTTATTTGATCCTCGCAGACAGCCTGGCAATGTATGTTTTTGTTTTGTTTTGTTTTTGTTTGTTTGTTTTTTGAGATGGAGTCTTGCTCTGTTACCCAGGCTTGAGTGCAATGGCGTGATCTCGGCTCACTGCAATCTCCTTCTCCCGGGTTCAAGTGATTCTACTGTCTCAGCCTCCCAAGTAGCTGGGATTACAGGCGCCCACCACTGTGCCTGGCTAATTTTTATATTTTAGTAGAGATAGGGTTTCACTGAGTTGCCCACGCTGGTCTCGAGCTCCTGAGCTCAGGAAATCCACCCACCTCAGCCTCCCAAAGTGCTAGGTTTATAAGCATGAACCACTGCACCCAGCCAAAGGAAAGTATTTTTTATATTTTAATTTGTATAGGCTCAGAACCATGAAACAGGTCTCCTGAACTAAAAAAATAAAAACTAGTGAATTTGTTCAACAAGTTGGGAATCACTCATTTTTGCTTTCTTTTGAATTTGATGTTCTTTCAACTATACGACAAAGCCTTCGTCATTGCTTTGGTGAGTTAGCCAGAACTTTTGAGTCATTCTGGGTTCTGTCACTCTCATGAGGACTCAGCTACCATTGAGTCCTCTGTGCTTTTTTCTTTGCACAACTTGTCCTGAACCTGTATGTTTAAGTTAAATCAACACAGCCAGAAACCCAAACCAAATTGCTGAGAGCAAATATGTATAAGCCTCGGACCCATCAGCTTAACAGAGAGAGTCTCCTCTGTCCTATCCCTTAAATTCCTCCCATTTTATTACAATTCTTTTTTCTTTCTGATCTAGATTTCTCAACCTGATTTGGCTCAGCTCACATTCTTGGACGTGTGAGCTGATTTTTACTGGCTTTAATTCAATACTAACTAAGGATTTGCCTCCTGGGCCACCCTTTGATCTTCCTGGACTTACTTCAGGTCCTTGAATGCTTTATGACCCTACCTGAAAGCAAAATTCTCTTACTTGTCTACCTGGCTGGCACTCAGATGCTCCAACGTTGAAACCCTCTAGGGTGGGGGAGAGTTCAGAGAGGACAAGGGGAGGAGAATCCAATTACAGAACAGCCTTTGGGCACTCCAGCACTGGCTCTCATAAGCAGATTGTACTTACCCTCTAGTAGGAATGTTATATTGAGAATTTGAAGGAAAGTTTGTCTAGCAAGAACTGCCTGCTCTAGTCATCATTAATGGTCTATATTGGGCAAGCAGTCATTCCACCAAATTCTGGTATGTAGGGCAAATTCCTTTCTGTTCAACTCAATAAGTCATTCTGTCATGGGGGGACTCCAAAAGGTTTTGTACAAACCTACATTAGCATCCAGTAATCACTCCCCAACAGTAAGTTTCTGTGATGAGTCATTCCAATAAATGTACCTATACTTGTGGATTTTTTTTCCCAATAGTACCCAGAATTTTGCCGCCATTACCCATGCACTGTGAATTCTTGGAGAGGTTTACGTTTCCATAATCACCACCAGCAGTGACTTCCAAACATTGCCGAATCATTCTCTGCTCCATGCTTGCTGTTATTTCTTATTATTCACATCTTGGCACTGATGGAACATAGCTCCAACCCCTTTCTATTATTTTTACAAAGAAACAAATTACTTAAAGTCTTTACTGCAGTTTTAGACAGATAGAAGGAGCTTATAGTCAGCATGGGATGCACCATAAGACTGGACATAAAAATTTCTTAAGATTCTCATGGAAATTGTCTGCACATGCCTTGGCCACCTCTTTCAAAAAAAATCATTTTTCTTTTCTTTTTTTTTTTTTTTTTTTTAATTATACTTTAAGTTCTGGAGTATATGTGCAGATCTTGCAGGATTGTTGCATAGGTACACACATGCCATGGTTGTTTGCTGCCAGCATCCCTTGTCATCTACATCAGGCATTTCTCCCAATGTTATTCCTCCCCAACCTCCCCATCCCCTGCTATCCCTCCTCTAGCTCCCACCCCACAACAGACCCCAGTGTGTGATGTTCCCCTTCGTTTGTCCATGTGTTCTCATCATTCAATTCCCACCTATGAGTGAGAACATGTGGTGTTTGGTTTTCTGTTCTTGTGTCAGTTTCCTGAGAATGATGGTTTCCAGCTTTATCTATGTCCCTGCAAAGGACATGAACTCATCCTTTTCTATGGCTGCATAGTATTCCATGGCATATATGTGCCACATTTTCTTCGTCCAGTCTATCATTAATGGGCATTTGGGTTGGTTCCAAGTCTTTGTTATTGCGAACAGTGCTGTAAACGTTCGTGTGCATGTGTTTTTATAACAGAATGATTATAATCCTTTGGGTATATACCCAGTAATGGGATTGCTGGGCCAAATGGTATTTCTAGTTCAAGATCCTTGAGGAATCACCACACTGTCTTTCACATTAGTTGAACTCATTTACACTCCCACCAACAGTGTAAAAGCATTCCTATTTCTCCACATCCTCTCCAGCATCAGTTGTCTCCTAATTTTTCAGTGATAGCCATTCTAACTGGCGTGAAATGTTATCTCAAAGTGGTTTTGATTTGCATTTCTCTAATGACCAGTGATGATGAGCTTTTCTTTTTCATATGTTTGTTGGCTGCATAAATGTCTTCTCACACCAAAGTGCCTGCGGTTTGGGTGAAGCAGCCTGAAGCAAGTCAAGTTGCCACTGCCTGGGACCCAGCTAACAGGGTAACAGGGAGGCCCGGGTCTGGATCCCTGGGGCTCATAGCATCCTGTTACCTGGATCTGCACATCGGGGTGCCTTTCTGCATCTTGCCATCAGGTAAATGCTTCTCCAAGCCTCCTCCTGCTGGCCTGGAGACAGCAGCCTGACCCACAACCCTACTGCATGCCAGCAGAGCCCTCCAGACCAGAAGCCCCACAGCGGTTAGGCCTGGCTTGGACACTGGGCCTGGGGCACCAGAGTGGGAGCTGGCCACCCATCTCCAATCCTGTGGCTCCAGAGTGCCCCGTCGCCAATAGCCATGTGTTCTGGGTGCAGGCGGGTGGCAAAAGCGCCTCAGGCAGGGTCTGGGCTCGGTGGGCTGCTTGTGCTCCCGATTTTGAGGCCATTTGCAGCAAGCTCCGCAGCCCGAGCTCCAAGCTGCAGCCGCCGCCACCTGCACCAGCACCGCCCAGATTGTCTTGGGGGCTTTCTTCAGAGGAGGCTGTCAGCATCCTCAAGTTGCAGGCGTTCTAGCCCCAGCACTGCTCCAAGAGGCTTTTTCTCAGCGGCGGCCTCCTCTGCTCAATGGCCTGAAACTCCATCGATTCCCACGAAGCTTACTGGGAACACAAGGCTGTCACTAACATTGGTGGCGCCAGGACTTGCGCGCGTGGGTTGCACATGTCAGTCACTGAGCCACGTGCAGTGACGCCACCTGAGGCGCGCACGCCGCACGCGCACGCTGCACGCTGTGGCTTGCCTGTAGAGGCCGCACGCGCACGCCGCACGCCGCACGCGCACGCCGCACGCGCACGCCGCACGCGCACGCCGC
>NW_022437706.1:27623-28518 GCF_009761245.1 Sapajus apella
TCCTCGCTTGGCTTCGTGTTCCTAGCATTGATTGACGTTTCCTCCCTCGCATTCCTTTGCTGGGCTTGACCTTTTCTCTGCTAAGCTTGGCATTCCCCTGGCGGGGCTGGGCGTTTCCTTGGGTTGGAGTGGGCTCTCCCTAGGTGGGCGTGGGCTTTCCCTGGGTGGGCGTGGGCTTTCCCTGGGTGGGCTGGGCTGGGCTCCCCTCCCGGGGTTGGCAGGTTTGGGCTGGGATTGACCTTTCTCCTCAAACAGATTGGAAACCCGGACTTTCCTGCTAGTTGGTCAAGCTGGTTCGTAGAGGCGATCTGCCCGCTACTACTGGCCTCCCCGGCTGTTAAACGCAGATGGTGGCTGAGGTTTGTTCAAAGCCGGCTGCCTCCGATATGAAGAAGCCCCTTGGTCTCAGGAGCAAGATGGGCAAATGGTGCTGCCACTGCTTCCCCTGCTGCAGGGGGAGCAGCAAGAGCAATGTGGGCACTTGGGCAGACTATGACGACAGTGCCTTCCAGGAGCCAAGGTACCAGGTCCGTCGAGAAGACCTGGGCAAGCTCCACAGAGCCGCCTGGTGGGGTAAAGTCCCCAGAGCCGATCTCATCGTCATGCTCAGGAGCACTGATGTGAACCAGACGGACAAGGAAAAGAGGTAACTGGGCCTCGCTGAGAGGAGGTGGGATGGTGGGGATGTGCCCTATTGGTGTGGGGGCGGTGGCGGGGTGCCTGGCTTTATCGTCTCTGCAGGCCCCACACCACCCTGGGTGTGGAAACATCAGAGGGGTCAGGGCACAGGCCTCTTTATGAGCAGCAACAGGAAAACAAAACTTTAACTGATTTCCAGTCAAATTATAATTTCCCTCATAGAACACTAATAGACTGTCTTAAAGTGATGTAACTC
>NW_022437707.1:0-28471 GCF_009761245.1 Sapajus apella
TGCAGTGGCACCATCTTGCCTCATTGCAAGCTCCTGGGTTCAAACGATTCTCCTGCCTCAGCCTCCCAAGTAGCTGGGACTACAAGCGCCCACCACCAGGTTCAGCTAATTTTTGTATTCTTTATTAGAGTTGGGGTTTCTCCATGTTTCTCAGGCTACCAGGCTGGTCTTGAACTCCTGACCTCAGGTGATCGGCCTGCCTTGGCCTCCCAAAGGGCTGGGATTACAGGTCTGAGCCACCGCACCTGGCCTCCATCTCTCCCTTTTGTATCCGCCAACTCACACCTTGCCCATGTGACTCATGCATACCCCTGCCTTGCCCCATGGTCATTTGTGAGTCGTGCACTAAATGGCCTTTAGTCCAGAGACCAGACATCAGACAGCAATCTGGACCTCTTCCTTGTTGGGAGGTGAGACCTCCAGGAGAGGAAAACGCTTGCTGTGGAGCCTGCAGGCTGAACACACTGACTCTCTGGGCAAACAGCTAGAACAGAACTGAGCAAACTTCCAGCCAGAAAGAAAACTTCCCAGTCAGCTCTTCCTCAACCCCATTTTACAGATGGAAGCACTAAGGTTCAGAGGAGAGGAGACAGAGCAGGCATTGGAACCATAGTCTCCTGGCTCCAAAGCCAAGTCCTGTCCACCCAGCCAGGCTCCATCCTTCTATAAATGTTTATAACGGTATGTGATGGGCACTGTTGTTAGGTCCTTTTACACACATCACTCAATCTGTTTTTCCCATTCATTTGACAAGGGTTTATTGAGCTCCTACTGTGTGCAAGAGCTGGACTCAATACTGGGGACATCTTAGTGAAAAACTCAGGCAAAGTCTAACCACCTGGATTCTAACAAGACAACGAGCGGGTTGGGGTCGTGGGCAAGGCTGTGAAGGCAATGAATGAACTGGTGGGATCAGACAGGAAGGGTGGTCAGGGATGCTCTCTGCATGGAAGGGGCATCTTCTTGGCTTTGAGACCCAAATGCCAAAATACCTGTGAGCAGCAGGCCATGCCCACTCAGTAACAGAGCTGAGCCACAACCCTCCATAGATGCCAAACCAAACACCAGATCAGGCCAGGAATGAAGGACAAAGACCTTGGCCTGGAAGGTTCTGGCCACCTGAGCTAACAAGGGGATTTTTCTTAATGCTTCTTTTATTACTATGGTGGGGTTGGGGGTCCTTAGGGCACAAGAAACACTCTATGAACCATAAGTCAAGATCTAGGCTCCAATGCCTGCTCTGCCCTTGCTGTGTGACCTCGGGCTGCTATCGCCACCTCTCAGAGCCTCAGCTTCCTTCCCCTTCTGTAAAATGGAGAGCCTAATAATACCCACCTGGCAAGGGGGTCCAGGGAAGTCAGTGAGCTCCTTCATGTAAAGAGCTGATATCTGCACATGGCGCCGGGCCACAGATTTGTAATGGGGATTGAAATTACTGATAAGTGGCCAGGCGCCGTGGCTCATACCCATAATCACAGCACTTTGGGAAGCTGAGGCAGGTGGGCCACCTGAAGTCAGGAGTGTGAGAACAGCCTGGCCAATGTGGTGGAACTCCATCTCTACTAAAAATAGAAAAATTAGCTGGGCATGGTGGTGTGTGCCTGTAATCCCAGCTACTTGTGAGGCTGAGGCAGGAGAATCTCTTGAACCTGGGAGATGGAGGTTGCAGTGAGCTGAGATGGTGCCACTGCACTCCAGCCTGGGCAACAAGAGTGAAACTTTGTCTTAAAAAAGCAAGCAAGCAAGCAATTACTGATAACCTTATAGATTGTCAGAGGCACACAAGGGGCTCAGAGGGGTGATCACACCCATCCTCACACACAGAAAGGGGAGCAGTCCAAGACCAAGACCACATAGCAGCCAGCCCTCAGCAGCTGCATTGCCCCAGCTTCTCCATTATGGCCCAGGTTTCGGACCTGCCCCAGAGGGGTCCTTGGGCCTCCCCCTACCACCTCCTCTCCCTTCCTCACTTTAGCTCTTCTCTGTGGCCTCTAGTTATGGCCAAAGCCTGGGGATCTTATGAGTTTGAGGCAGCCTGAGCTTCTGTCTGTACTTTCACCCAGAGCCAGAGCACCAGGCCCCATGCACATCAGCTGTGATTCTCCATCAGTGCAAAACCACCTAAGGGCTTATGCCTGTAACCCCAGCACTTTAGGGGACTGAGACGGGCAGATCACTTGAGGTAGGAGTTCAAAATCAGCCTGGCCAACATGGTGAAACCCCATCTTCTAAACATACAAAAATTAGCTGGGTGTGGTGGCATTTGCCTGTAATCCCAGCTACTCGGGAGTCTGAGGAATTCATCACTTGAATCGAGGAAGCAGAGGTTGCAGTGAGCCGAGATCACACCACTGCACTGCAGCCTGGGTGACAGAGTGAGACTTCATCTCCAAACAAAAAAAGAAAAGTGCATGGGCTCTGGAGGCAGAGAACTGGAATTGAATCCCAGCTGTTTTACTTCTCAGCTGTGTGCCCTTGGACAAGTTTGCTTTTCTGAGCCTCAGTTTCCTCATCTGTGAAATGGGAAAAACACCTGGCTTGCCAGTGGTCTTGGGATGACTGGTGAGTACCTTGCACGTAGTAGGTGCTCAACACGTGTGCTTTCCCATGGCCATCAAAGAGGCCTCAGGGCTGCCCTCCTGCCCTTCCCCCATGACTCCTGTGACTGCCTCTTAAATGGGTACTCAGGGTGATAAGGAGGAACAGGTGTGGGAGCCAGGCTGCATCCACACCCACCCACGCCCATTGTTGGGAAAACAAGCCTTTAATGCCTGGTCCTGCTGCTGATGGCTGAGAATATAAAATGGGATCCAGAGCCAACCACTCCCCTCCCCTAAGGCACGCCGAGGCCAATAGTGTTTAAAAGGAAAGGAGGCAGTGGCATGGAGGCTCCAGAGACCCAGCCCTTCCTATGGCAAGAAGGGAGCCAGTGGGGCCCACTGCTGAGGGCCATCTGGCAGGTGTTCAATTCTACCTTCCTCCTGGGGACCTGCAGCCTTGTCATCAGTGATGTCTTCAGGTTCACTGTCCCCAAGCTATTCAGGTGAGTCCAGACTTCACGTGCCCTGCTAAGGCTGGTGGTCTCTTAATGGCATCCCTCCAGGGTCAGGGCACTTCAGCTCTCCTGTCTCTGCCTGTAGAGCTGGTGCTCGGGACACTGGAGGGTTGGTGAGAAGGATACTGAGGAAGGAACATTAATGAGAAAGTGACTGACCCCCAGAAAGGCAAATGAGCAAGCTTCTACCTGACTGCATCAATTAGCTTTTGCTATAAAATGCTCCAAAAGTGAGTGACTTAAAATTACAAGCATTCTTTTAGTTTGTGGTAATATGGGTCAATAATGGGGGCTGCGCTCAGCTGGGTGGTTCTTGTCTTGGCTGGGTTTTCCTATGTGCCTGCAGTTGTGTATCTGAAGCTGGGATGGTTGTCTCTGTCCCATGTGGGTTCCCATCCTCCAAAAAGCTGGCTCAGACTTGTTCATGTGGCTGCTTGGGAGGGTTCTCAGCAATAGGCCAAAAGCCCCATTTTCTCTTGCGGCCTAGGCTCAGAGCCGGCATAGCTTCACCTCCACTGTACTCTGTTGGTCACAGGTGCTTTTGTGGCCAGACCAGATTGAAGTGGTGTCTGCTCGGCTGCCATCACACAGCATCACAGACTGAGTAGCTTCAACAACAGAAACGTATTTTTCTCATGATTCTGGAGGCTGGAAGTTCCAGATCAGGTATCGGTAAGTTGGTTCCATCTGAGACGTCTGCCCTTGGTGTGCAGTTGGCCGCCTCCTCCCTGTGTCGTCATATGGCCTCCTCTGTGTGCGCCCTGGTGCCTCCCTGCATGTCTACATTTTCTCCTCTTACAAGGGCCCCAGTAAGACTGGATGAGGGCCCAGCCTAATGACCTCATTTTAACTTCATTGCCTCTTTAAAGGCCCTGTTTCCAAATACAGTCACATTCAGAGGTACTGGGGGTTGGGGCTTCGATATACAAATTGTGTGAGGACAAAATTTAGCCCATAACAACTGGGGATAAAAATGCCATCTCTTGATCTTGAGGAGCTGCAGTCAGATTGAAAAGCAGGGACAGTGGGGGGAACTAACCGAGATCATGATTGTGAAAAAGTCAACCACGCCGACTGATCCTCCACACCTGGCCTGGCTTGGGCAAAGACAGCACACCTGGGAATCTCCTCTCACCAGCTGTACCTTCTCCCTCCTTTCCCGGGAAGCCTTTTCCTGGAGTTTCGTGGTGATGATCCCAAGCCTCCAGCCTGGAAGGGCCACCTCCTCGCCGTGCTGATGTTCCTCTCGGCCTGCCTGCAAACACTGAGCAGCAGAACGGCTACCAGCTCCAGGTGCTGCAGATGAGGCTGCGGTCGGCCATCACTGGCCTGGTGTACAGAAAGGTGAGCCCCAGGGGACAAGTGCAGGTCTTCCTGGCCAGGAAAAGCAATATCATTGAGCTGGTTCGTAGTAAGGCTACCAGCAGCTGAGAATGCATTCAGTCCTTACTTATTAGAGTCACTCACGATACATTCACACTTCCTTTGTTATTTCTTTTTATTTATATGTATTTATTTTATTTATTTATTTTTTTCGAGACAGATGTTGCTCTGTTGCCCGGGCTTTCATGCAGTGGTGCAGTCTCGACTCACTGCAACCGCTGCCTCTCCAGTTCAAGTGATTCTCCTGCCTCAGCCTCCCGAGTGGCTGGGACTACAGTCACATGTCACCATGCCTGGCTAACTTTTGTATTTTTAGTAGAGACAAGGTTTTGCCATGTTGGTCAAGCTGATCTCCAACACCTGGCCTCAAGTGATCTGCCTCACCTCCTTAGGTATTTCTGTAAGGTCTTATGTGATCTGCCACTGGGGCCTCTCTGACCTCATCCCATGTGTCTCTCTCTCTCTCAAGCACACACACACACACCCCTCCTCCCATGCTCACTCTCCTCCAGCCACACAGGCCTCCTTTCTGTTCCTCAAAGACTCCAGGCACCCACCCACCTCAGTGCATTTATTCCCACTGCCTAGACACCATTTCCACTCCCCCAATCTAATTTTAATGTTTGAGCCTAATTTTAACTTCCACTCATTCCCCCTTGATGATAAAGTGTTAACCTTCTGATAAGGCGGTCAATCAGCTGTGTTTCCAGACAATACTTCTTGTGGTAAAAATGACCACAAGGCTGGGCGGGGTGGCTCATGCCTGTGATCCTAGCACTTTGGGAGGCTGAGGCAGGTGGATCACTTGAGGTCAGGAGTTCAAGACCAGCCTGGCCAAGATGGTGAAATGCTGTCTCTACTAAAAATACAAAAATTAGCCAGGCATGATGGTACACACCTATCTATAATCCCAGCTACTCAGGAGACTGAGACAGGAGAATTGCTTGAATCTGGGACGGGGAGGGTACATTGAGCTGAGATCACACGATTGCACTCCAGCCTGGGTGACAGAGCAAGACCCTGTCTCGGAAAAAAAAGACCCGAAATTGCGTCTGGGCTGGAAGTGGTGTCCACTGACTGAATACCTGGTTGGAGGCCGTAGCCTTGGACTTCTCTCTGTGCTCTCGTCCTCTCGGGGGACTCTGGACTCTAAGTTCCTAGACTGCTGCCGCAAGAGCTCTTGGCTCCCGTGGGGCATGAAGCATCTGAGCCAGGGCAGGTACTGTCTCATGTAAGTCTCATTCTCCGACCCCTGAACTGTCACCTGGGGAGGAGGGGACCGAGGGTACAGCTCCTGGGTAGCTGAGAGGGCAGCTCTTGATGCCGTCCTGCCAGAGTGCTGAGTTCCAGCTTCATGTCCCCCTGAGCATGCCAGAGCTGCGTGCGCCCTATCGTGTTCTAAGAGTCCACATGTTTCCTTGTGCCTGAGAGGAAGGCCTCCTGATGGGGTGCTGATCTTTCTACTCCCCACCTGCCGAGAGGCCTTCTTTGATCTCCTGATGAGGTCAGACCCCTCCTCTCTAACCTCTGGGCTGCTTTATTTGTTTATTTATTTATTTAGATGGAGTTTCATTCTTATAGCCGAGGCTGGAGTGCAATGTCGGGATCTCAGCTCACTGCAACCTCTGCCCACTGGGGTCAAGCAATTCATCTGCCTCAGCCTCCCGAATAGCTGAGTCTACCCCCGCGAGCCAGTTTGAACCTGTTGTGGCCCAAGTCTTTCAGCACATCCCAGACATAGGAAGTGGGAGAGAGTAACTCGGGTGCACCAGGGCAGGGGTGCTGCCTCCGGTCACCACTGTTCTGCCAGCACCCAGAGCAGGACTGCAAAATGAGCATTTGTGGCCTGGTGTAGTGGCTTATGCCTGTAATTTCAGCACCTTGGTAGGCCAATACTGGTGGATCACCTGAGGTTAGGAGTTCGAGGCCAGCCCGGCCAACATGGTGAAACCCATCTCTATTAAAAAAAAAAACAAAAATTAGCTGGGTGTGGTGGCGCATGCCTGTAATCCCAGCTACTTGGGAAGCTGAGGCAAGAGAATTGCTTGAACCAGGACAGGCGGAGGTTGTAGTGAGCCAAGTTCACACCACTGCACTCTAGCCTGGGCTACAGGGAGAGACTCTATCTCAAAAAAAAAAAAAAAAAAAGCAAAGCTGGTATGGGCGCACACCTGTAGTCCCAGGTAATTGGGAGGCTGAGGTGGGGGCATCATTTGAGCATGGAGGCTGCGGTGAGCTGAGATTGTGCCGCTGCACTCCTGCACTGCCTGGGTAACAGAGCAAGACCCTGTCTAAAAAAATAAATAAATAAAACAAATGCACACTGAGTAGGACAGCCTGGGAATTTCATCCATGCTTCAGTAGCAACCACTGGGATAGTCCCAGACTTCTGTCATATCAGCAAAGCCCTCTGAACAGCTTGGTGCCTGCATTTCCCTCGCTGCCCAGGCTGGAGAGCAGTGTCTAGATCTCGGCTCACTGCAATCTCCTCCTGGGGTCAAGCAATTCTCCTGCCTTGGCCTCCTGAATAGCTGAGCCATCACGCCTGACCCATGTGACGCTTTAATGAGGTCAGATGCATAGGTGACGGCTGCCTGATCATCTTCCTGTCACTGGGCCGGGCTAGGGCCTGTGTCCCCTGGAAACTCCTCAGCTCTTTATGCTGGTAAGGGAAGAAGGAAGAGGGGGCCCTTGGGGGACATACGGCGAGATTTGATGGGGACATAGTTTACCTGATTGTACTTACTGTTCCCTTCTAACGTGTAACTCATAGAAGGTTGCCTGGAATCCCAGGGAGTTAGGGTTGCTCACCATCACCTAGGGGTGAAGGGAAGAGAAGCTGAGGCTGTACAGAGTCAGCAGGCAGGACAGGGCGACAAGCCACCTGTAGTGACCCCAGCACACCTTCAGATGAAAAACCAGGGCTGGGTGTGCTGGCTCACACCTGTAATTCCAGCACTCTGGGAGGCTGAGGCAGGTGGATCATTTGAGGTCAGGAGTTCGAGACCAGCCTGGTTAACATGACAAAATCCCATCTCTACTAAAAAAAAAAAATGAAAGGCTGGGCGCGGTGGATCATGCCTGTAATCCTAGCACTTTAGGAGGCTGTGGCAGGTGGATCACCTGAGGTCAAGAGTTTGAGACCAGTATGGCCAACATGGTGAAACCCCATCTCTACTAAAAATACAAAAATTAGCTGGGTGAGGTGGTGCATGCCAATAATCCTAGCTATTCAGGAGGCTGAGGCAGGAGAATTGCTTGAACCAGAACGGTAGAGGTTTTAGTGAGCTGAGATCGCACCAATGCACTCCAGACTGGTAACAGAGCAAGAATCCAACTCAGGAAAAAAAAAAAAAAATTGGCATGGTTGCATGTGCCTGTAATCCCAGCTATTGGGAGGCTGATCCTCTCTCCTGACCTCAGGTGATCCTCTCACTCACCCTCCCAAAGTATGGGGATTACAGACCTGAGCCGCAGTGCTTGGCCTGAGACAACAAATTTGTCTTGTTCTAAGCCACCTAGTTTGTGGCACTTTGTTACAGCATCCCCAGCAAAGTGATACCCAAGGAATAATCCATTTCATTGTTAAAGGATACAAAAGCTTATGCCCTCGGTCGTTCCTGAATGTGTAATAGGTTTTGGCCAGGAACAGAGGCTCATGCCTGTAATCCCAGCACTTTAGAAGGCTGAGATTGGAGGATCACTTGAAGCCCAGAGTTTGAGGCCAGCCTGGCCAACATGGCGGTATCCCATCTCCACACACACACACACACACACACACACACACACACACACACACACAAATTAGTTGGGCATGGTAGGAGGGCATGGTGAGAGGATTGCTTGAGCCTCGGAGTAAGAGGCTGCAGTGAGCTGTGATGGTAGCACTGCACTGTAGCCTGGACAACACAGGAAGTCCCTGTCTCTTAAAAAAAAAAAAAAAAAGGTTGGGGAGGTGGTTTGATTTTGTGGGGTTTTTTGTTGTTATTGTTTTTTGAGATGGAGTCTCGCTCTGTGCCCAAGCTGGAGTGCAGTGGTGTGATCTCAGCTCACTGCAACCTCCGCCTCCTGTGTTCAATTGATTCTCCCACCTCAGCCTCCCAGGTAGCTGGGATTACAGGTGTTCACCACCACACCTGGCTTGGTTTTTTTATTTTTAGTGGAGATAGAGTTTCACCATGTTGGCCAGGCTGGTCTCAAACTCCTGACCTCAGGAGATGCACACGCCTCAGCCTCCCAAAGTGCTGGGATTACAAGTGTGAGTCACTGCACCCGGTCGATTTCATGTTTTGGCTGGTTTGGGTCTGGCAGGTGTATGGTTAATAAACCAGGCCTAAATATTTCTAGGCTACCAGCAGGTCAGGTACTCAATGACAGCAGTGTTGTGGATGGTGATACTGGCTTCGAATATGGAAGAGAACAAGGTCTGGTCTTTTCTCACCCAGATGGTGTTGACAAGCTGACCTAGGAGGTAACAGGACCGGTACATGAGGCCCTGTGTACATCCTGGGAAAGGAGATGCCAACTGCTGGGACCCCAGCCCCTCTGCCACCACCCAGCCCACCCAGCCAGTGGCTCTTCCATGTTCCTTATAGCTTTTGAGAGGTTGGCTATTCGAAGGAGAATGAATCAGGGAAAACACAGGGCTGGGGCACAGTTTTGTTAAACTTGACAAGGAATATGCTTTGGTTCAAGAAAACCCATGGCCAGGCACAGTGGCTCACGTCTGTAACCCCCGCACTTTTGGAGGCCGAGGTGGGAGGATCACTGGAGGTCGGGAGTTCGAGGCCATCATGGCTAACATAGTGAAACCCCATCTCTACCAAAAACACAAGAATTAGCCAGATGTGGTGGCACATGCCTGCAGTCCCAGCTACTGGAGAGGCTGAGCCCGGAGTATCCCGGGAGGCTGAGTTTGCAGTGAGCCAAGAGCATGCCATTGTACTCCATCCTGGGTGACAGAGTGAGACCCTGTCTAAAAAATAAAAATAAGAAACTTAAGAAAACCCCACCCTTCTGCCAGGCATAGGGGTGCATACCTATAATCCCAGCACTTTTGGAGGCTGAGGCGGACGGATCACGAGGTAAGGAGATTGGGAACATCCTCACCAATGTGGTGAAACTCCATCTCTACTAAAAATACAAAAAAATTAGCTAGGTGTGGTGGTACACACCTGTAGTCCCAGCTCAAGGGGCTGAGGCAGGAGAATTGCTTGAGCCTGGGAGGTGGAGGTTGCAGTGAGCCGAGATTGCACCACTGCACTTTAGCCTGGCATTACAGGTGCATGTCACCAGGCCTGGCTAACTTTTATATTTTAGTAGAGATGGGGTTTTTGCCATGTTGTCCCGGCTGGTCTCCAACTCCTGACCTCAGGTGATCCACCCACCTCGGCCTCCCAAAATGCTGGGATTGCAGGTGTGAGCCACCATGTCCAGCCTGATTTTTTTCAAGTATTTAAAAATATAAAACTAATAAACATTCTTGTGCTGCTCATGGGCTTCATAAAAACAGGTGGTTTTTATGAAGCCCATGAGCCCTGGCTAGATGTTTGTTTGAGACAGAGTCTTGCTCTATTGGCCAGGCTGGTGGAGTGGCCTGATCTCGGGTCACTGCAACCTCAGCCTCCCAGGTTTAAGCAATTCTCGTGCCTCAGCCTCCCTAGTAGCTGGGATTACAGGCGTGCACTACCACACCCAGCTAATTTTTTTGTATTTTAGTAGAGATGGGGTTTTACTACGTTGGCCAGGTACTCTCAAGTTCCTGGCCTCAAGTGATCTGCCTATCTTGGCTTCCCAAAGTGCTGGGATCACAGGCATGAGCCCTGGCTAGGTACATTTAAGGTATAATGGCGTATGGAGGCTGAGGTGGGAGGATCACTTGAGGCCAGGAGATCAAGGCTAGCCTGGGCAACATACCAACCAGAGAGATCCTGTCTCTACAAAAAAAAATTTTTTTTAATTAACTGGGCATGTTCTATAATCCTAGGTACTTTGGAGGCTGAGGCAGGAGGATCGCTTGAGCCCAGCACTTCAAGGTTACAGTGAACTGTGATCACGCCACTGAACTCCAGCTCTGAGACACAGCAAGACCCCCTTTCTAAAAATTGTAAAAAATGTTTTTTGTTTTCTTGAGACCGAGTCTTGAGGCATCGCCCAGGCTGAGTACAGTAGTGCAATCTCAGTTCACTGCAACCTCTGCCTCCTGAGTTCAAACAATTCTCCAGCCTCAGCCTCCTGAAGAGCTGGGATTACAGGCATGCAGCACCGGGTCTGGCTAATTTTTGTATTTTTAGTAGAGACCAGGTTTCACCATGTTGACCAGGCTGGTCTCGAACTCCTGACCTCAGATGATCCATCTCAGCCTCCCAAAGTGCTGAGATGATGGGTGTGAGCCACCATGCTCGACCTTGTAAAAAATGTTACTGGCATTTTGATTACAATTGTTGAATACTCCAAAAAAAAAAAAAAAATCAAATACACCTGCATGTGCTTGCTTTTGCAGACTAGGGGCCAGGACCTTTTCTAGTGCCTTCACTTTGTATTCTAGGGCCTTGCAAGTAACAGATGCTGAGCAAGCACAACACAAGGCGCTCAGACAGTGCTTGATGTGCAGTGCATACATGTCATTGTTAGGTAGAAAGAAAGGGGGAGAGGAAGAACACGGGAAAATTCAGGGCAATTGATCAGGTTGACCCCATCGTTGCTAAAAATCAGAGGAGACCAGGCTGTGTGCAGTGGCTCATGCCTGTAATTTTAGCAGTTTAGGAGGCTGAGACAGGTGGATCACTTGAGGTCAGGAGTTGGAGACCAGCCTGGCCGACGTGACAAAACCTCGTCTCTACTGAAAATACAAAAATTAGCCAGGCGTGGTGGCAGGCACCTGTAATTCCAGCTACTAAGGAGGCTGAGGCAGGAGAATCACTTGAACCTGGGAGGCATAAGTTGCAGTTAGATGAGATTACACCACTGCACTCCAGCCTGAGGGACAGAGCAAGGTTCCACCTCAAAAAGAAAAAATTCAGGCAAGACCAACAAGATATCTGCAGGTAATGCACCATATCACTTTCCCTGTGCACTTTTCCTGCCTCTGGTTAGACAGCTCGTAACATCATCATGAGATCCTTGTGAAGGAGGGGTGGATACTTGGGTTGCTACAGTTTAATGAGCCATTTTTCCTCCAGAGAGAGATGTTCATCTTCTGTCACATTCCTTTGAGTGTTTTTCCAACCCCTGCTGTGGGCCGTTTTCCCTCAGGGCACTTCTCCATTGAACCACCAGGTGGCGCGACTGCAGCATAAATGAAACAAACTGGCCCCAGATTAGAAAACAGTGGTGTATTTACCTTGAGCTGGATTACAAACCTGTAATCCCAGCATTTAGAGGGCTGAGGTGGGTAGATCACTTGAGGCCAGGAGTTCGAGACCAGCCTGGCAACATGGTGAAACCCTGTCTCTACTAAAAATGCAAAAATTAGCCAGGCATAGTGATGCATACCTGTAATCCCAGCTACTCGGGAGGCGGAGACAGGAACATTGGTTGGGAAGCGGAGGTTGCAGTGAGCCAAGATCACGACACTGCACTCCAGCCTAGGTAACAGAGTGAGACTCCATCTCGGAAAAAATTTAGTATTCCTAAAGATTGAGAGGGGAAACTGAGGCACACAGACTGGAGTGGGGTGGGACTTGGCCAGAGAATGGGTTCAAGTAACCTGTGAAGGACTCTCAGAAAGTCACAGCAGTTTAATCATTCTACCACCCACTTCCACATTTTCCAGACATAGAAACCAAAGCTGAGAGGCAGAAGGTAAGTATCCCAAAGGCACCACTTTGGTGGGGAGGAGGGTTGCCAGAGAAAACCCAGGACATCCAGTGAAGTGTGAGTTTTGGACAAACGGAAAAACATCTTAGTGTATGTCACAAAGAATGCACGAGACTTAGGTTAAAACCTTATTCACTCTTTATCTTCAAATGTAACTGGGCATCTGTATGATGATTTGCTAAGTTTGACAACCCTCATGAGAGTAATAAAATGAAGATTAGGGAAATAATTAAACTTAATAAGCAAACACGCAAAATAAGGACAACTCTGTTTCCATTTTGCAGACAAGGGAATTGTACATTAGGGAGGCGACTTTCCCCAAGGCCACACTCATAAGCCTCACAGTCAGGATTTGAACCCGGTCCTGATTCCAGAGGTCTCAACTTCACCTCTGTGGCCAGGAACATCCCCTAGTCCTACTTGTGCATGCATGCTCTGTCTTGAATATAACCCTCTCCCCATGATGTAAGTGGGCCATTCCCCTCCCTGACATTGAAGGAATCTGTCTTCAGCAGGCGCCTCGGGACCCAGCAGACCCGCATGAGCCCAGATCCCTGCCCTTATCACATTCCCAGACTCCCCATCTTAGGACCCAAGTCTGACCTCCTTCAGGATCTGCAGCTGTGTTACGCTGTGTTACAGGAAAGGGGACGCAATCCAGACCCCAAGGGAGGGTTCTTGGATCTCGTGCAAGAAACAACTCAGGGTGAGTCCATAAAGTCAAAGCAGTTTTTTTTGTTTGTTTGGTTGGTTTTTGAGATGGAGTCTCACTCTGTTGCCCACGCTACATAGAGGGCAGTGGTGTGATCTTGGCTCACTACAACCTACACCTCCCGGGTTCAAGTGATTTTCCTGCTTCAGCCTACTGAGTAGCTGGGATCAGATGTGTTTACCACCACACCCGGCTAATTTTTATGTTTTTAGAAGAGACAGGGTTTCACCATGTTGGCCAGGCTGATCTCGAACTCTTGACCTCAGGTGATCCGCCTGCCTCAGCCTCCCAAAGTGCTGGGATTACAGGTGTGAGCCACAGAGCAAGTTTATTCTTTCCTAAATAAGCAAGTGTTTAGGAAAGTAAAGATAGAATGGTTATCCCATAGAGTGGCCCAGAGGGCGCTGGTGCCCATCCTTAGGGTTATTTCTTCATGACATGCTGAATGAGGGGTAGATTATTCACGACTCCCCTTTTTTAGATCATATAGGGCAACTTTCTGATGTTGCCATGGCATTTGTAAATTGTCATGGCGCTGGTGGCAATGTAGCAGTGAGGACGACCAGAGGTCACTCTGCTGGCCATCTTGGTTTTGGTGGGTTTTGGACTGGCTTCTTTACTGCAGCCTGTTGTATCGGCAAGGTCTCTGTGATCTGTATCCTGTGCTGACCTCCTATCTCAACCTGTGACTTAGAATGCCTTCACCGCCTGGGAACGCAGCTCAGTAGATCTCGGCCTCATTGTACCAGCTCCTATTCAAGATGGAGTTGCTGTGGTTCACACGGCTCTGGCAGCTGGGCTCCACGGGATCTCCTGACATCCTGTCCCCTCTTTCCCCAGCTCCTGGGCCCTTCCTCCCTCACCGCCATCCCTGTCTTCCTGAGCCTCCTCCCTCTGAATTTCTTCATCAGCAAGAAGAGGAACCACAGTCAGGTTCGGCTTTTGGGAAAGGGACCAGGCAGGAAGTCGGGAGGAAGCCAGGTCCTGTGTGGGCGATGGGGAGGGGAGAGCTGAGTGGGAGCCAGCCGGTCTGGCTGTGTTCTTGTCTCTGAGTTGCCCGTTGTGCAGACCTGCCCCCATCACAATGGACGGTGGCTCCTCCCTCCAGTGTTCAGGCCCCAGGCCCTGGGTCAGTTCAATGCCTTTTTCTCCCACACCCCATGGCTCAGCAGATTTGCTTGGCGTCACCTCAACAATGCATCAGCAGCAAGGCCCTGGCTCACTCCCTACTTCTGCCCCCGCCTCACTCCACTTCCAGCCACAGAAGACCTGTGTAAGCTGAATCTATTGCACCCTCCTCTGCTGAGACCCACAGCGGCCCCATTTTCCTCAGTCTGAGCCAAAGGCCCCACAGTGGCCCACCAGGCCTGCCCTGAGCTGCCTCATCACCTCCAGCCTCACCTTCCACCCATCTCCCTCCCTTCCCCACCTACCCCCCTTCCCCATCCTCACACCTGCCTGATATTCACACATCTCTCCAGGCCTCTGCTTTAGCTCTTCCTTCTGCCTGGACCACCCTCACTCCAGAAGACCCTTGTCCCCTCCAGCACCCCCTGCAGTCAGGGCAGCCTTCCTCACCACTGTCCAGCAAGGACATGACCTGCCCACCCCTCTCCTCTCAGTGGCCCCTCTCCTTGGCCTGCCCTGGTTTCGTATTTGCTTTTCCCCAGCACTTTCCACTTCGTAAAGGGCTCTGCAGGAAGTGCCCGGCAGGGGCTGATGGCCTGGCTCTCCTCAGGCTGGAGGCTTCGCAGCCGCACGGGCCACTCACCATGGCAGAGTCAGTATCTAGTTAGTGCTCGGCATGCAGAAGGTGCTGGATAAGTGTTTGAAAACTGCAGAAGAAAGGAGGGAGGAGAGAAAGGAGGGAGGGGAGGAGTGAAAAGGAGGGAGGGGAGGAAAGAGTTGAAAGAGGAAAAGAAGGAATGAGGGAGCGAAGGAAGAGGGAGGAGGGAGGGAGGGAAGGGAAAAAAGAGAGGGAAGAAAGAAAGGGCAGGAGAGCAGAAGAACGGAGGAGGGAAGAAAGGAAAGAAAGGCAGGAGAGGGAGGGAAGGAACTTATTTCCTCTCTAGGCCCAGCTGTCCCAGTGTCCCTCTATCACTTGGACTGTTTCTCCAGCCTCCTGTGTGGCCTCCTCCAGGCATGGTGGCTCACGCCTGTAATCCCAACACTTTGGGAGGCTGAGGCAGGCAGATCACCTGAGGTCAGGAGTTCAAAACCAGCCTGGCCAACATGGCAAAATAGTATTTCTATTAAAAACTACAAAGATTAGCTGAGCATGGGGGCAGGCACCTATAATCCCAGCTACCCCAGAATGTCAGCAAGGAGAATCACTTGAACACGGGAGGCGGAGGTTACAGTGAGCCGAGATCGCGCCACTGCACTCCAGCCTGGTAACACAGCAAGACTGCATCTCGAAAAGTAACAAAAAAATCTTCTCCAGGCACCTGCCTTCTGATGAGGCCCCCCTCCCCCTGTGAAGCACGGGAGACCCCAAACTCCTGCCTGACCCTAAAGTGCCAGGTGACCCTGCCCACGCGCTCCCCTGACCACATTCAGTGTCCTCCGAGTCATGCTGAGCCCTGTGCCTGGGTGTTTGCTGCCCCCTGCCTCAAAGCCTCCCCTCCCTTTTCCCAGCTCCATCCTCCCATCCTCTGCCTGCTCAGCAACCACCTCCTGGTCATTTAACCTGTAGGTCAGGCTGTAATCCCAACACTTCAGGAGACTGAGGGCAGAGGATCACTTGAGCCCAACAGCTTGAGGCCAGCCTGGACAACATAGTGAGACCCCCCTCAACTCCACCAAAAATGTAAAAGGAAGAAGAAAAGATGTAGCTCAGGCATTACCCACCTCCAGGTAGCCTTCCTGATGGTGCCATACCCAGGTGGGCTCGGGCAGCCTCTGTTCTCTGGGCATCAGAAGCTGCCTCCCCAGGGAAATGCTCCCAGGTCACCTCCTGCAGGAGTCCAGACACAGGATGACAGTGATGGATCAGGACTGAGGGTCAGAGATGCAGAGAGACAGACAGCTTTGGGACGCAGTTGGTGAGATCAGTGGCATTTGCTGCAGGCTGGCTGTCAGGGTGTAGGGGAGAATTCTGAACTGGCCCTGTCTTCATCTCTCTCTTTCCTCTAATCCCAGGAAGAGCAAATGAGGCAGAAGGACTCGCGGGCCTGGCTCAGCAGCTCCATCCTCAGGAACTCGAGGACTATCAAGTTCTGTGGCTGGGAAGGAGCCTTTCTGGACAGAGTCCTGGGCATCTGGGGCCAGGAGCTGGGCGCCTTGCGGACCTCCGGCCGCCTCTTCTCCGTGTCGCTGGTGTCCTTCCAAGCGTCTACATCTCTGGTAATGTCACTCTAGTCTCTATGCTGAGCAGGACTGGGGAAGGAGTGTGGGGGTCAGGGGGTGAGGTAAGTGGAGCCTCCCAGATCCTACCACCCTGTCCATCAAAACCCACACATTCTAGATCCTGTTCTCTCAGGGTTCCTGCTGTCTTCTGCATGAACAAATTAATCACATCATTCTGTTGAAGGTGGCAGTGGCTGATGAGGTCAGCTGTTCTGAGAGTTCCAGGCTTCTACATGTGGGGACGAGGGTTCAGGTGCAGGGGGACTGCAGAGGTAGAATCTGGGGCCTGAGTGGCTTCCCTGCTGCTGGCCAGCAGATGTCCACAGCCACCCTGTCACTGATGTGATGCTTGTCCTACCATCCTGTAATTTATTTTGGATGGCTGTCAGGCCAACCTGCCTAAAGCACAGCTTTCAGAAGAATTTAACAATGTTGATACATAGGCCAGGCACAGTGACTCACACCTGTTATCCCAGCTCTTTGGGAGGCTGAGGTGGCTTGAAGCCGGGTGGTGGAGGTTGCAGTGAGCCGAGACTGTGCCATTTCTCTCCAGCCTGGGTGACAGAGCAAAACTTTGTCTCAAAAACAAAAAGAAACAAAAGGACCACAAGTGACACCAACACCTGGAGCCCTCCCTTGCTGCTCTCCCCAGGAGTCCCCAGGCTCTATCACCTTCACAGAGAGGCCTTTCCTGACCACCTTCTCTACCACCACAGCACCCCTGCTCATGCTAGTGCGCTCTATATCTGCACCTTATTTCTCTTTTATTTTTGAAGACAGAGTCTTGCTCTGTTCCCCAGGCTGGAGTGCAGTGGCACAATGTCAGCTCACTGCAACCTCCACCTCCCGAGTTCAAGCAATCCTCCCACCTCAGCCTCCTGAGTAGCTAGGATTATAGGCAGGAGCCACCACACCTGGCTCATTTTTTTTTAATATACTTTTAGTAGAGATGGCATTTCACCATGTTGGCCAGGCTGGTATTGAACTCCTAACCTCAAGGGATCCATCACCTGAGCCTCCCTCAGTGCTGGGATTACAGGTGTGAGCCGCCACACCTGCTTTAGTATTTATTCTTTATAGCGCTCTCCACCTGATGTGCTGTCTGTGTTAATGGTTTGTTTATGGATCGCCTGTGTCTTTCCCCTTCATTACAATGATGAATCCAGTAAGAGAGCAGCACCTTTGTTTTGCTCATTGCTGTTTCCCCAGAGCCTGGAACCCTGCCAGATATATGATAACCAGGCAGTAGTTATTAGTGGAAGGAATGAATGTAAGAATGAATGAATGGCCAGGTGCTGTAGCTCGTGCCTGTAATCCCAGCACTTTGGGAGGCCAAGGTGGGTGGATTGCTTGAGGTCAGGAGTTCGAGACCTGCCTGAACAACATGGTGAAATCCCATCTCTACTAAAAATACAAAAGTTAGCTAGGAATGGTAGTGAACACCTGTAATCCCAGCTACTCGGGAGGCTGAGGCAGGGTGAATTGCCTGCACCCAAGAGGTAGAGGCTGCAGTGAGTCAAGATCGTGCCACTGGACTCTAGCCTGGCAGAAAGAGAGACTGTCTCAGAAATAAATAAAAATAATTTTAAAAAAAGAATGAACGAAAGACAAGAAGGCCTAGATAGAAGGAGTAAGTTTCAGTAATCAATAGTGCACAAGGGAAATTACAGTGAAGGAGAATTTATTTCAATATTTCAAGATAGGAAGAAGAGAAGGATTTTCGTGTTCCCAAAACAAAATATTTGAGGCGATGACTGTCTCAGTTACCCTGTTTTGATCATTACATGTTGTCTACAGCCAGGGTCCCCAACCCTCCTGGCCACGGATCAGTAGCAGTCTATAGCCTGTTTTTGATTTTTTTTTGAGATAAAGTCTCACTCTGTGCAGTGGTGTGATCTCGGGTCAATGTAACCTCCACCTCCAAGGTTCAAGCAATTCTCCTGCCTCAGCCTTCTGAGTAGCTGGGATTACACGCATGTACCACCGCACCTGTCTAATTTTTGTATTTTTAGTAGAGACAGGGTTTCACCATGTTGGCCAGGCTGGTCCTGAACTCCTTACTTCAGGTGATTCACCCTCCTCCTTCTGCCAAAGTGCTGGGATTACAAGTGTGAGCCATTGCGCCCGGCCTTTTTTTTTTTTTTTTTTTTTGACACAGAGTTTCCCTGTTGTTGCTGCCCAGGCTGGAATGCAATGGCATGATCTTGGCTCACTGCAACCTCTGTCTCCCAGATTCAAGCGACTTTCCTGCCTCAGACTCCCAAGTAGCTGGGATTACAGGTATGAGCCACCACACCAGACTAATTTTTGTATTTCTAGTAGAGACAGGGTGCCTCTATGTTGGTCAGGTTGGTCTCAAACTCCCGATCTCAGGTGATCCACCTGCCTCGGTCTCTCAATGTGCTGGGATTACAGGCCTGAGCCACTATGCCTGGCTCACCGGTTAGGAACTGGGAAGGCAGCACAGCAGGTGAGCAGCGGGTGGGCGATGGAGGCTTCATCTGTGTTCACAGCCACTCCCTATTGCTGGCATCATTGCCTGAGCCCCACCTCCTGTCAGATCGGTGGCAGCTGTGTTAGAATCTCATAGGAGGGCAAACCCTACTGTAAACAGCACATGTGAGGGAGCTGGGCTGCGTGCTTCTTATGATAATCGATTGCCTGTTGATCTGCCACTGTCTCCGTCACCCCCAGAAGGGACCATCTACTTTCAGGAAAACAAGCTCAGGGCTCCCACTGATTCTACGTTATGGTGAGTTGTGTAAGTATTTCATTACATATGACAGTGTAATAATCATAGAAATAGGCCAGGTGCAGTGGCTCATGCCTGTCATTCCAGCACTTTGGGAGGCTGAGGCAAGTGGATCACCTGAGGTGAGGAGTTCAAGACCAGCCTGGCCAACATGATGTAACACCTTCTCTACTAAAAATAGAAAAATGAGCTGGGCGTGGTGGTGCATGCCTGCAATCCAGTGACTCCGGAAGCTGGGCAGGAGAACCACTTGAACCCTGGAGGTGGATGTTGCAGTGAGCCAGGCTCAAACTACTGCATTCCAGACTGGGTGGCAGAGGGAGACTCTGACTCAAAAAAATAAATAAATAAAAGAAATATACATATATATATATACACACACACACACTTAATACACACACACACACCTTGGCAATCTTTTTATATATCAGCATTTGCCAGTACAATTTAAATTCTATTGTAGATTTCATTTAGATTAATACAATCTAAATACTAGTCTATTAAGTTCTACAACTAAAAAAAAATAGGCAATGCATTTAAATGATTCAAAATTCAAAAGCTATGAAAGAGGATAGAACTGAGGCTCCCATATAGCAGCCAGTGTCATATGTGTTAATTGAAGTCTAAGTGAGGCTGGGTATGGTCGCTCATGCCTATAGTCCCAGCACTTTGGGAGGCCAAGTCAGGTGGTTCACCTGAGGCCAGGAATTTGAGACCAGCCTGACCAACAGGGTGAAACCCATCTCTACTAAAAACACACAAAGTAGCCAGATGTGGTGGTGAGCCCCTGTAATCCCATCTACTTGGGAAGCTGAGGCAGGAAAACTGCTTGAACCTGGGGGACAGAGGTTGTGGTGAGCCAAGATCACGCAGCTTCACTCCAGCCTGGGCAACAGAGTGAGGCTCCATCTCAAAAAAAACAAAAATCTAAATGAATTAACATTAAAGAAAATGAAAGATTTGGTTCTTTGGCTGTGTGGGCCACATTTCAGGTGCTCCACAGCTGCAGGTGGCCCTGAAACATGGTCCTGATTGCAAAAAGTTCTATTGGTTGATGCTGGTGCAGCCTTAAGGCCTCTCTCCCACCCCTCCTGAAAGCCAACCACTGTTAGGGGTTTTTTGGTGATTCCTTTCTGAGATAACCTGTGCATACAATCAGCACATGGAGTTAAAGTATCACTTAAAAAAATCAGTGTCTCCCGTGTAGCACGAATGACCATGTAATAGTCAATGGAATGGAATGTATTCAACTAGTTTCATTATGGGGTGCTCTTGAGATTTTCCCAGGTTTCCTCTCTTACAATTATTCTGTGGTGAACACCATTCTCTCTGCAGAGTAAATTCTTAACAGTGGAATTCCCTGGCCACAAGGTTTATGTTTTTCTCATTTCTTTTCTATTTTCTTCCTTTTTTCTTTTCTTTCCTTTCTCTCCCTCCCTCTATTCCCTCTCTTTTCCTCTTCCTACCCTTTTCCCTCCCTTTCCCCCATGTGTTTTCCCCTCTCTTCCCCCCTTTTCTCTCTCCCCCACTTTTCTCTTTCACAAGATCTTCTATGCAATGGCATGATCCTGGATCACTGCAGCCTTGAACCCCTGGGCCCATGCGATCCTCTTACCTCAGCCTCCCAAGTAGCTGGGACTAAGGCCTGTGCCATCATGCCCTTCTATTTTTTTTTCTGGTTTTTTTTGTGGAGATGGGTCTTACTATGTTGTCCAGGCTCATTTTTATCTTAGTAGGTGCTTTTCAAGGGTTCTTACCCAAGGGTACCTGGATGGAACTTCATGAGTCACTTGAAGCCCTTGTCATTGTGTTGAAGTTTTGTGTCTGTCTCCTCTATCCTGGGGAGAAGATTTAAAATTCTATCCCCTTTTCAAGCAGACCGGTGACTTCAAAAAGCATACACATGTTGGGAGGCCGAGGCAGGAAGGTCACATGATGTCAGGAATTTGGGACCAGGCTGGCCAAGAAGGTGAAACCCTGTCTCTACTAAAATACAAAACTTATCTGGGCGTGGTGGTGCACGCCTGTAGGCTCAGCTTCTGAGGAGGCTGAGGCAGGCAAATTGCTTGAATCTGGAAGGTAGAGGTTGCAGTGAGTGGGGATCGTGCCACTGCACTCCAGTCAGGGTACAAGTAGTAGCTTTAGACTTGATCCCGCCAGGCATGACCACTGGGCACGTTCAGCAGTGGACCTCCTGATTCTGCCTCTGTTTCCAGTGTCTTCTTACAGGCCTGGAGTGGAGTGTCTGAAGCTGGGGCTGGATACCTTGCTGCATAAATGCTCTCTTCACTTCCACCTGTGCTGTCAGCCTGGGTGGGGAGAAGACCCATGACAGGGGAGAGCCGTCTTCCTCCTAAAGCTCCACCTGTCTGATGGCTGAGACTTCTGCCTCATTTCCAGAACTCCCAGGGGCCCTTGAACATCTCAGTATTTGCTAAATGTGCAAGCACAGATTGCCTGTACCTCCCCTTGGACCTTCCTGCCACTCACTCCCTATAGAGCTGTCTGAAGCCTGGAATGTTTATTTGCCTTTGGAGAAATTCTAGTTCCATCCGCCCCAGACTCATCACAATTACATCAACAGCTGGCGCTCTGTAACTTTCTGGAGCCTATTCCAGCAGACAGGAGGTCCCTTCTTCAAGTCCTCTTTGTAACCCCATACAAGATGAGGAAACTGAGGCAGATGAGCTCATGAATACAAATTGTGAGAGCTTGGGTTCAACTTGTCTCAAAGTTTATGGGATTTAAGGTTGGTGTGGGAAGTGTTCTGCTTGGCACCGCCTCCACCGATGTGTGGGGTTTGGGTCCTGGGTTGCCTCAGTTTACGCATGCCGACCTGACTCATTTGTAACTAGTGTTCTCTTTAACTGCAAAGTGTTGTTTGGGAGAGAAATTCTGTGCTCACCCTGCTCACGTGCACCCTGAGGAAGCTCTGACACACCGCGCAGCCTCCGATATACACTGGAGAAAGCCAGCGCTAGGATGTGCCTGTCAGCAGGAAAAGCTGCGAGCATTTACATCCACATGTAGACATATCTGCACACATACGTTCATATATACACATCCATGTATATACACACGTCTTTAGACACATCCGCACACACATATCCGTATACACATTCATATGTCTACATGCAGACATCCATGTACACACACATCACTGTACACACACATCCATATCTACACATTTGTACACACATATCCGTGTATTTCCATATATCTGTATACCTACACATCTACACACATCCATGTACAGATACATCTGTACACAGATACACACATGGCGGTGGGGATCAGGGAAACACAACATTAAGTAGTGACGGTCTGGTAATAGCGAGTATTGTTTTGACATCTTTTGGGTGAACTGACCAGTTAGTGGCTACCAGAGGGGGGGTGTGGTGTGTGTCCGCAGGTTGGCGGGGCCATCAAAGATGGTATTTGTAGTTGCTCATGGCTTTTCTAGAGGATCTCCCCTGTAGGGCCTTGGAGTGTAGTGAGCTGTCCCCGTGGCCCACCTGCCAGTGTCTGCACCAGTGACCAACAAAGTTCTGGCTTCACTGGCCTTCTCAAGGACTTTGGATTGTACTGTAAGAAATGCTAGTGTGCCATCATTCGATGTGTCTGGTCACCATGTGGAGATCAGTTACCAGCGGCGGGATGGGAGCCGGGAGAGCCGGGAGGATGTTGCAGTGAGACAGGCACTATGAGCAGGGCTGGAGCTGGTGCTCAGCGGAGGTGACAGATGGGGTTGATTCTAGTCACATTCCATAGCTACGGTCAACTGAGTTCCTGATGGAGCCAATGAGGGGTAGTCAAGGAGAGAAGAGGAGTCCTTTGTATTTATGTCTGAGTTTGTAACACAGGTTTCTAATTTTGAGAAATCTGGAGTTCAAAAAAATTGAGGAAGGGCTGGGCACAGTGGCTCACGCCTGTAATCCCAGCACTTTGGGAGGCCAAGGCAGGTGGATCACTTGGGCTCAGGAGTTTGAGACCAGCCCAGTCAACATGGCAAAACTGCATCTCTACTAAAAATAGAAAAATTAGCTGGGCACTGTGATATGTGCCTGTCATCCCAGCTACTTGGGAGGCTGAGGCAGGAGAATCACTTGAACCCAGGAGGCAAAGGTGGCAGTGAACCAGGATCTCACCACTGCATTCCAGCCTGGGTGACAGAATGAGATTCCATCTCAATAAAAAACAAAAATTGGGGAAGGATCGGCATAGAAAGCCATTAGCTGGGCTGTCTCTTACCCTCTCTCTAGTCCCAGCTTGTGTGGTGATGCCTGGGCTTGCTGGTCAAGCCTGTCATTCCAGGTGACACCAAGGCCTTTTCAGGGCTAGAGTGACCTGCAGCCACCCATGGTCGGCAAGGCTGAGCAGTTCCAATTGCAGCTGGAGATGAAACTGGTGACGGGGGCAGCCCTGTCATCTTTACAAGGAACCTCACGTGGCAGGCGGGCAGCAAGCTGGCCTCTCCGCGTTGCTGAGCCATCTGCTGAGTGACCAGGCCGACGTGACAGGTACGAGATTAGACCCCTTGTGCCCTGTCTCCTCCATGGCCAGGCCAGAGTGTGGGCCAAATGCCTCCTGATGGTCCTCATCAACCCAGCCTTTCAATATCAACATCCCATCTAAGGACAGACGCAGGTTCAGTGTAAGCCCCCAGAACCTCCCCCAACCTCCAGCTGCCCCCACTATCCTTAAAATAGCGGGTTTGGGGCTGTTTTTCTTCTCACCCATGATAAGAAACACATGTAACATTTTGACCTAAAATACACTGGGCATTTAAAACAAACACACACAGGCTGAGCAGGTGCTGTCCTTGTGCCAGAGCCAGGGTGGTGGCACCTGGGTGTGCGGCTTACGGGTTCTGAAAGATTCCAAGGTAAGGACAGGAGCTGGGGCTGAGGGCACTTGGAGCGGTGGCTGTTGACCACCTCATGTGGGTGTTTGGGAGTCATAACAGCTGGCCCAGTTCCACCTGTGTGTTCTGGATGACCTTCAGTGTTGCAGAAGGAGAAGCTTCACAAGGTGAAATTTACCTGACAACCCATGATGTGTGGTTAATTCTTTTGTCATCTGTCCTATTTGATTTTGTTTCCTTATATATATATTTTTTCTTTTTTTGAGACAGTCTCACACTGTTGCTGGGACTGGATGCAATGATGCAATCTTGGCTTACTGCAGCCTCTGCCTCCTGGATTCAAGTGATTCTCCTCCCTCAGCCTCCCGAGTAGCTGGGATTACAAGTGCCCACCACTGTACCCAGTTAATATATATATATATATATATATTTTGCATTTTTAGTAGAGACAGTTTCCCCATGTTGGCAATGCTGGTCTTGAACTCCTGACCTCAGGAAATCTCCCTGCCTTGGCCTCCCAAGGTACTGGGATTGCAGGGATGAGCCACTGCACCCAGCCTCGTTCTACTTTGTTTTTGGGCGAAGCACAGTGTCCCATGCCTATAATCCCAGCACTTTGGGAAGCCAAGGCAGGAGGATTGCTTAAGCTCAGGAGCTCAAGACCAGCGGGGGCCACATAGTGAGACACCTGTTTATACAAAAAAAAAATATATATATATATATATGTGTGTGTGTATATATATATACACACACACACACACACACACACACACACACACACAAATTAGCCAATGTGGTGGCACATGTCTGTAGTACCAGCTATTTGGGAGGCTGAGGTGGGAGGATTGACTGAGCCTGGGAGGTCAAGGCTGCAGTGAGCCATGATCAGGCCTGTCTGTGGCCTGTTGTGCAGGGCACAGGTGCTGACTCTTCAAGGAGCCCCCAACCCCCAGGCCACTGAGGTATTCCCAAGTCCCCTCTTTGCCTGGGGCTGGGAGTGTTGGTCCCTGGGGGCTGAGCCTTTCACCTGCCTCTTCTCTGTCCCTGCAGCACTGCTGGAAAGGAAGGAGGAGGATGGACGGTGGGTGGCCGCCCTGGGTGCTGAGCTCTTTGTGCCATGGTTGGCGGAGCTGTGTGCCCTTGGTCTGCTGCAGCGGCGGGGCTGGCTCTGGACCAACTCCCTGAGGATCCAGTACAGCCTCCTGGGTAAGACACCATATGCCTGGCTGTGGGGCAGGTGGAGGTGGCAGGGCCTGCCCTGTTTCCTGCGGCTGTGGCTCTGTGAGCTAAAATATGCTGTCACCACAGGATTTTCCATTAGTCCTTCTGTGGGCTCTGAGTAGGACTTAGTACCTGCTCATTAACGAAAAAAAGATGTGTCTGTTGAGGGGACATTCATCCATCTCTTAACGCCTCCCCATGGACAGATTCTAATGGAGTGATGGGTGAAGGAGAGCACAGGGCCAGGGGGACATGGCTGAGGCCAAGCTGGGCTGGACCCTCCTCTTCTTGGAGCCCTGATGGAGGGCTGCCTGGCAGAGGAGGGCAGCGTTCTCTTGATCGATCCTCACAGCTCAGGCAAAGCAACCAGTGCACTGTGCAGCACCAGCCAGAAGCTGCAGACAGAGAGCAGCTCAGACAGCACCTACAGGCTGGAGCTGGGCCACGAGCTCCACTGCACACAGATGCCAGCCTTCAGCCACAAGGTGGGTGCCCAGGCCAGGTGGGACGTCCAGAGAGAGCACCAGAGTCAGGCAAGTGATCTGAGTACCCTGAGCTCATCCCCATAGAGATGAACTTGCTCCCAGTAGCATAGCCATATAGGATGGATGCAGGGCTGGCACTTCAGCCTCAGTCTTATGTCTATTCATCCAGGGTTGATTGAGGCCAGGAGGCAGAGGTTGCAATGAACCAAGATGGTGCCACTGTATTCCAGCCTGGGCAACAAAGTGAGATCTTGTCTCTAAAATAAACAAATAATAAACAAAACAAAATGAAACAAGGCCAGGTGCAGTGGCTCACACTTGCAATCCCAGCACTTTGGGAGGCCGAGGCAGGCAGATCACGAGGTCAGGAGTTTGAGACCAGCCTGGCCAACATGGTGAAACTCTGTCTCTACTAAAAATACAAAAATTAGCCAGGCATAGTGGCAGGTGCCTGTAATCTCAGCTTCTCTGGAGGCTGAGGCAGGAGAATTGCTTGAACTGGAGGCGAGCTATTGGAAGAACTGGGACGAGAGCAGCAACAAGAGGCATCTCTGTGTCAGCCAGACCTTCAAGAATGACTCAGGGCCCACCCTGAGCAATCAGTTCACGGAGGTGAGCCTGGCCACTGCAGCAGAGCTTTGCCCTGTGAGTCCAGCGTGGACAGTGGGAGCTAGGGAACCTTTCATGGCTCCCTGGCCCTGGCTGCAAGGATGCAGGCAGCTGAAACTCAGCCTTGGTGACTTTCCCTTTTGCATCTCCAGCCCCACGTCCCCAGGGGTGAGGAACACTTGTCACAGTGCCAAGGACTGGAAGGAGGGCTTGGGAAAAACAGATTTCCAACCATAAAAATGCATTTTGGAAACAGTGTTTCACTTGTAGTTTTTCAAGACGGGTGCGTTCTTTTGCTGAGTTAGGAATGATGGTGTGCTCAGCAGCTGAACAGATGGTGGTTCTTCTACAGCACACATTTCACCTTGTACATTTTTTTTGTCCCTTTTCACATCCAGTCCTGCAAATGGTGGTGTGTGTGTGTGTTTGTGTTTTTTTTTTTTTTTTTTTTTTTGAGATGGAGTCTCACTGTCACCAGGCTGGAGCACAGTGGCATGACCTTGGCTCACTGCAACCTCTGCCTCCCGTGTTCAAGCAATTCTCCTGCCCTGCCTCAGCCTCCCATGTAGCTGGGACTACAGGCATGCACCACAATGCCTGGCTAATTTTTGAATATTTAGTAGAGATTGGTTTCACCATGTTGGCCAGGATGGTCTTGATCTCTTGACCTCAGGATCCACCTGCCTCAGCCTCCCAAAATGCTGGGATTATAAGTTGGAGCCACCACGCCTGGCCCAACCTTCTTTTTTTCGTGGTCTGCTGTCTCATTCTTAGAGGGTCTCCCAAGCTAACATCTCTTACACCTGCTGCCTAGGTTTCTCCAGTCTTCCACCTGCTTTCTTTTGAGTGTACAGCCTTGTTTCTGTGAAGGTCACTGCCACAGGGTCTCTTTCTCATTCCACAATGAGCTCTCTGTGGGCACGTGGTCATCAAACGCTCACAGTGTCTGCCCCAACTGCCCTCCTGGCAGGACGAGGAACTTGTGGCCTCTCCACCATCTGGGGCTAAGACCCTGCCCAGCGCCAGTGTGGGCGTCCCTCTGACTGGCTGTTGAATGTCACCTTCACATCCTCTCTGCTGTGCCAGAGTCTCATGGCCACCCAGAGGGCAGTGAACTGGGAGGAGTGTTCCAGGACTCGGCACACTGTGCTGTTCGAGGCTGTGATTGACTACAGCCAGAGGAGGCAGGAGTGTCGGTGCAGGGAAGGGGGCCGGCGTGGAGTCCAGGGGGAACCAGGGCCAGCACCCAGTGTCCTTTCCCAGTCCCAGTGCCTTCACATGGGATGCACTTGGCTGTCCCAGCACTATGTCACCCAGGGTGTTTAGTGGGGGCTGCCACATTTGCAGGAGCTGCTTGGTGCAGACCACACTGTCAGACTCCTAGGAGGCAAGCAGGTGTCCAGCATAAACCACGTTTGTGCAAACAGTTCAGGTGCAGAAAGCCTCAGATCACTTCTAGGACTGGTGGGAACCCTCCCCAAATCCAAGTTCCCAGACAACCTATGAGCAGGCCTTGCAGAGGCGGCTCAGGTCTGCTGTGACAACTCGTCTGCATTCTCCAGTGCCCATTGCTCTGTTCTTTGTCCCTCCTCCCCCACCATCTTATTCCCAGGAACAGGCCCTATCTCCTTGCTGCCTGGGCTGGGCCTCTGAGCTGCCCAGAGGCCTCATGGTGGGGGGTGGCTGCCCGTTGCACAGCCCCTGACCACACTGAAGGACGCCTACCTGGAGGTGATGCTGTGGCCCCTCAAGGAGGTGTGGTGGGAGGGGCCTGAGGAAGCCATGTGGCAGCTGCGGGACTGGGTGCCTGGGATGCCAGGCAATGGGGTTCCAGGCCCATCAGGGTGGCCCTGGGGGCTGTGAAAGGTGCCCTGGAACTGGTAAGTGAGAGCAAGGATGGGGTGTGGCTGGCACTTAATGACTGAGAAAGCTCTCACTGTTCCCTCCCTCTCCAGGTGGTCCAACAGATGCTGTCCTGGGCTGAGGCCATGTTCTCAAGGGCACTGAAGAGGCTCTGCAAACCCCTGCTGGACCTGTACGGCCTCGCAGCCAGGTAACGCAGGGTTGGGAGTGGCACATCCGGCATTCCTGCCACATATCAGGCACAGTGCTGAATGCTTCGACAAGCTCTGACTCACTGATTCCTCTGACTGCCCTGCACAGAGGCTTCTTCACTTCCCATTTCACAGGTGAGGAAGCTGGGGTTTCCTCCTCATGCCATGGA